>NW_025999864.1:3774929-3810541 GCF_001458135.2 Marmota marmota marmota
GCAATGCCAATCAAAATCCCAATGGCATTTCTTGTAGAAATAGAGAAAGCAATCATGAAATTCATATGGAAAAATAAAAGACCCGGAATAGCAAAAACAATGCTAAGCAGGAAGTGTGAATCAGGCGGTATAGCGATACCAGACTTCAAACTATACTACAGAGCAATAGTAACAAAAACAGCATGGTACTGGTACCAAAACAGGCGGGTGGCCCAATGGTACAGAATAGAGGACACAGAAACCAATCCACAAAACTACAACTATCTTATATTTGATAAAGGGGCTAAAAGCATGCAATGGAGGAAGGATAGCATCTTCAACAAATGGTGCTGGGAAAACTTGAAATCATGCAACAAAATGAAACTGACCCCCTTTCTCTCGCCATGCACAAAAGTTAACTCAAAATGGATCAAGGAGCTTGATATCAAATCAGAGACATGGCGTCTGATAGAAGAAAAAGTTGGCTACGATCTACATACTGTGGGGTCGGGCTCCAAATTCCTCAATAGGACACCCATAGCACAAGAGTTAATAACTAGAATCCCATTAGTTTTTGAGGAATCTTCAAACTGCTTTCCAGAGTGGTTCTACTGGCCTTCAGTGCCACCAACAATGTTCAGGTGTTCCTTTCTCTCCACAACCTTTCAGCATTTATTGTTGTTGGTATTCTTGATTGTTGCCATTCTGACTGGAGTGAGATGAAATGTTAGTGTAGTTTTGATTTGCAATTCCCTAATTAAAAGAGATATTGAACATTTTTTCATGTATTTATTTACTTTTTTGTGTTTCTTCTATTTAGAAGTTTCTGTTTACTTCTTTTTCCTGCTTAATTTTTTAGGGATTTTTGGTATTAATTTCCCTCTATCCCTATTTTTTCTAGTGTTTTCAACATGAATGTGTGATGTACTTTGTCAAATTTTTTTCGGCATCTATTGAGATAATCATAGGATTCATGTCTTTAAGACTCTTTATGTAGTAAATTACATTTATTGATTTCCATATGTTAACCAACCTTGCATCCCTGGGATGAAATCTACTCCACCATGGTGCACTAACTTTTAAATGTGTTTTTGTATATGATTTGCCAATATTTTATTAAGAATTTTTGCATCTGTATTCATCAGGGATGCTGGTCTGAAGTTTTCTTTCCCTGATGTGTCTTTGGCTGGTTTTGGTTCCAGGTGATAACTAGAATGAGTTTGACAGAAGTCTCTCCATTTCTATTTCACCTTTGGATCCTAACCTCACTAACTTCACATACCAAAAACTTATAATCCCATGTCTCTTAAAAAAAGTAACATTTGAGAGATGAGTCAAATAAAATCAACCAGAATCATTTTTTCATGCTGTTAAATTTTCATTTGTGAATTTAAGGAAGTTTTGTATTTTAAATCTCCTTGTTACAGAAAGACAAAATATCAGTTAGTAGTATATCTGGAATTTATACTATAGTTGGGTGAAAGGAAATGTGCTTTCCTACAACACCTGTTCATTATCCCTCATAGATTCACAAATGTAAGTGCAGTGGCAATTAAATCACATAATACATTCATTTTGATGAGTATAAGGCAGTTTTATAAATATGAATGCAACTCAATTATTAAAAGTGTATGTGTATTTCAATTTAGCCTGATAGCAACTTTACCCAACTGCTCAAAGCCCTAGTTAATTTAGGGAGATCAATTTGTAGAACATGACTCATAGCACAAAAAATTGACAATAAAATTAAACTCCATTGGATGCTCTTAGTATATATCCCGTGATGGGTCTCTGATTTGAAAAAACTAATACCAAAATTTGTCCCCCATATTACTGTAAGTACTGACAAATCTATTTGTGCAGTATATACATTTGTTTTTTTTTTGTATATATAATATGTTACAGACATAAATATGGCTATAAATGTCACTGTAGCTTTAATGTAATCATTTATATGTGTGTATGATATATTCATAAATATATTGAGACCTATATACATGTGTATGATATATATATAGATGTATATAAATTATGTATATGTCATCTATATATATATATATCATGAGATTACATATATATATCAATATATGATATATATATATAGATACATAGAATGAGAGCGAGAGAGAGAGAGAGAGAGAGAGAGAGAGAGAGAAAGAGATGAGATATATCTCAAATCCAAGCACATTTCTTGCATTGTATATTCTACCTGTTCCCTGGGAATTAGGCAAGGTTATGTGTGCAGGCATATGTCTCATATAAGAAAGCCAATCTGCCCCTCTGTGCACAATAGTATATTGTACATCCTGGCTTAGAGAAGATATATTGACCTATTTCCATTCCATCTCCCTTTAAATTAACACTAAGGCTAGATGTGTGACAAAATAGTCTAGGAACTTGATCATCCAGAAGTCTAAAGGAAGAAAGAGAAAATGCACTCCCACAACTGAAGTATCATTTGCTCTCCTGCATGACCATTTGTCACTCTCTGGTAAAACTGAGGTAGGGAAAAGGACTTTGGCTGCCCCTAAGAAACTGGCTCTTTAGGCCCCTTCTCCTGGATATATCACCCTAGATCTGCCTTGTTCCCAGCTCTGCATCTTTGACCATGGCATCCAAGTCATACAGCTCATTTCATTGCAAGGTTGTTTCCCTCATGACAGGGACAACGTGATTCCTATGTGCAACAAGGAGAATAAAACTGAAAGATTATGAAATTGCAGGAAGGAATATTTATGAAGTAAGTTCTTTGTGTGACACAGGATGGAGAAAGGGAAATTTTACTCTTGTTCACGAGGAGGAAGCCAAGCTATTTCCACAACA
Organism: Marmota marmota marmota; assembly: GCF_001458135.2. Lineage (NCBI taxonomy): Eukaryota > Metazoa > Chordata > Mammalia > Rodentia > Sciuridae > Marmota > Marmota marmota. The sequence goes on from NW_025999864.1 coordinate 3,777,732, forward strand.
TGGTCTTCAGTTTTTTTACTCAAAATCACTTACTGCCAATGTAATATTTTTGACCTTACAGCTTTCTCTAGGCTACTGGTTTCAGGGAGGGAGAATATGAATTTATTTTGCAGCAATGAAACATCAAACTTCACTAATCTTAATGTATTTTCCTAGCCAACAAATCAAAGTGATGCCAAAAAGCTAAGTTAGTTTTGTGAATGTTGATGAGTAATTCAAGTGTACAAGGTTAAAAAAAAGAGAAAAAGAAAAAAGAAAAACCATAAGTGAGTCTACACACCTATCACTTTTTAATGGATTGTGTTAGTAGTGAGATCAACTGCTAATATAACTCAAAGAGACCCAGCTGCCTGAGGATTTCTTCATTGATTCCAAATGAATTGAAACTTTGATCCATTACAGCATTCAGGAGAAGCCATTATTATACATGCTCTGTAGCTACATTTTGCAAATGTTAATTTCTCAGTTATATTAAAATCAATTTTCTTAAATAGCAAAAGGCACCAGAGTGAAAGAGAAACCACTAAGACAATTTTTTGTTCTTGGGCATTTTGCTGTAATATGAGTCTATTAATTTTCCCAACCAGCAGGAAGAGAATTAGAAAAATTCAAATATTATCACAAACAGGATATTAGAAGTCAGCCCTTCAGTTTATTTTTAACTCTCAATAATACATTGCTGAGTTCTTTAAATTTGCTAAAAATATTTATTTTCGGGAGCTCTTATCCTTTGGCTCTTTGTAGTTTTTATACACTGACCACCTAGTTTCCAGGTAAGAAAAAAGGAAATGATTTGTCTTAAATGTATTCCACCCTTTGATGTGTGATTGAATATTCTGCAGGAAAGTTGGACATCTTCTAAATGGATTTCAGCTCATGTCGCATCATTTTTCAGGTGTTATTGGAGATTAATTTAATCTTGAAACAGTTTAAGACTGTATGAAGAAGTAATTGATATGGAAGTAGATTACAGAATTCAGTGCCATTCATATCAGAGCAAATTGACTCTATTTTGGAGCAAAACAGAAAATAATGTGAAATTTAGTGTTATTTAGGGATGGACCTTATTTGGTTTTAAGTTCAGAATTACCAAGATGCAATCTAATTGCTTTCTTATCCCAAACCTATCCAATCATCACAGATTAATTTATTGACATTATTCTAGGTACTGTGTTACATTGTAAATGTCTCAGAAATTAAAATCTCATTCTTAACATTTCTAGACAATTTATTTTGAAATAAAAGAGGTATTTTATATTAGTATTTGGTATCTTTAGCTGGATCAGCACTAATGTACTTTTAATAAATGCCTTTATGTGTTTTCTTTTTTTCCCTGCAGTAAATTTATTATAGTTGCACATTTATTTTGTATTTCAGCTTATTTCAACATTACAGACTGTATGAGTTTCTGTTCTTCTCTACCAGGGAAGAAATTGTGATAGGAACTGAGGTAAGTAATTCATCTAGATGGAACCAATTAAGCTGAATCACTTAATGCATGCTGATCAGCATCTGGATCTTTAACTGCTTAAAGCAACTTCTTGTCAAGATTATTCAAGTGTTAATATAACCAAGTAGTAGTTTGCAAAAAGAATAATTGTATAAAGTGAGCTTTGGATTAAGAAAATAAGCTGTCTTTCAGCATTAGCAGCATTGTTAATCACATATACTTTAAGAATTTATGGATTATTTGACAAACCTAAATTGAATATGGTATGCATGTCTTCATACAAATAAAATCAGGAAATGTGAAATAAATTAATCCAGTTAAATTTCTTCTAATTTCATACTTATTTTTAGTCTAGTCAATTTTTAAGGCCTAATTCAAATCTCACTTCCTCACTGATGAAAACTTGTCTTAATTACATCATATCTCAAACAAAGGGTTTATAAAAACTCTCTAATCACAGTCTATGATTATATTTCAATTAGACTCTTCATTCCTGCTGAATTTTGGTTGCTCTTATACCATTAAAAACATAAATATACACTATTATATAGTTTTCTAATTATTTCTGTGGGTTGATATAGTTAACATAGTCTTCCCAAAAGCAGAGATTATTTGCTGTTTTTCTTTAATATGTGACAGCCTAGAGTACAATACAGGACACAGTAGTCCTTCAGTTAATACCATATTGGTTTATTCAATGGAAGTGCATGGAAGTTCTACAAGAAATGATCTACCTAAAGACACTTTAAAACAGCCATACATATAATCACAGATCTGTAATTACTAGAAATGAATCCTGAGTAGAACAACATCATAAGTAGACCAAAGTGCCATAAAAAGTGCTCATGCATATTCTCAATCACTTCCAGAGTCTTCATTATGTCTTAGAAATAGGAATGATCATAATCAGAAATAAACAGTAATTCAGAGGGTATTCATATTATCCTTATAACTTTCCTGATATGAAGCACAAGATGGAATGTGCCCCCTAGTCTGTCTTCCTGAATGGTGTTATTCTGAAATTTATGTGTTTGGCACCACCACGTGATCCAGCAATCCCACTGGTAGTTATATATACAAAGGAATTGAAATCGGTATGTCAAGGAGACATTTGCAGCCTACAATCATTGTAATACAATTCACAATAGCCAAGAAATGGAGACAACTAAACTGTCTATCTACAGATAAAGAAAATGTGGTACATGTACACAGTGGAATACTGTACAACCATAAACAAATATGAAATCCTGTCATTTGCAACAACATGGAAGGAACTAGGTTATTATATGAAGTGAAACAAAGCAGGCATAGTAAGACAAGCGCTACATGATCCCATTCATATGTGGAGTCTAAAAAGGCTGACCCCTATAGAAGTGAGAGGGAAATGGTGGTTTCCCTAGGGAGAGGAGGGAAGAAGAAAGGATAAGGAAAGGCTGATCAATGGGTACATAAGTTACAGTTTAATAGGAGCAATAAGTTCTGGTGTGCTGTTTCACAATAGGGTGACTATAGATAATGAAAATGTACTTCATATTTCAAAAAACTAGCAGAAAATATTTTAAAGGTTTTTATCCTAAGGAATTGATAAATGTTTGATGAAACTCATATATGCTATCTAATTTAAACATTATACTATATGGTTTATATGTGTATCAAAACATCACATTATCCCAATAATATGTATGATTTTTATGTTTTATGTATCAGGTAAAAATTAATTTTTTTATAAAAAAGAAAATTCAGCTGGGCATGGTGGTACACGCCCATAATCTCAATGGCTCAGGAGGTTGAGACAGGAGGATTGCAAGTTCAAAGCCAACCTCAGCAAAAGTGAGGTGCTAAGCAACTCAGTGAGACCCTGTCTCTAAATAAATACAAAATAGGGCTGGGGATGTGGCTCAGTGGTTGAGTGCTCCCAAGTCCAATCTCCAGTACAAAAAAGAAGAGAAAAGAAAAGAAAATTCATTACAAGCAGAAATACACTAAAGCAAATACTAATAGCTGTTCTTAAGGCATAAACAAAGTAATTTCAAACTGAAAGTGTGAGAAATAAATATAAATGTGTGTAAAGGGAAAGTAAAGTGGAGTAGGTGATTGATAGATATATATATTAATCTAAATAAGTATTTAGTATATAATTTTGTGAGTTTCAAATCACAACGAAAATAGAATAAAAATGGAAAGGAAGATAAATAAGTTAAATTATAAAATTCTGGTATTATTTGAGAAAAGTACTCATTTATACATAATTAATAAGTCAAGGATACATATTATAATCTCTCCAGTAAGCAATGAATAAATGATAAATGTTAAACTAATAAAGGAGACAAATAGAATGATAAATCAACTGAAAGTGCTAAATTTAAAATACAAAATTATAGAAAGATTAGAAACTTGGAGGAAAATATTTTCAATTATGAAATTAATCAATACCTTTTCACTTAAAATTTGATGAGAGATCCCATAGGTAAAATTTCTTTTAAAACATAACTGGGATTAAGAAAGAGAAAATTTTTAAAAGAAAAAAATTAACCTGAAGAAAACACTTAAAAATCAATATGTGAAGTTTCAAAATATTTTATATACCCATAGTTCTTGTGATGAAATAAGAAAAAGTGAAACAAGATAAACATAGAAAAAAATACTGTGAAATTGACTACAGAAACATAGGTTTAAAAAAATGAACAGACAATAAACAGATACAAAAACATTCAGCCCTAACGGCCCAGGTGTTTAAAGGCCTGGTCCCCACTGAGGTGTTACTGTGAAGTGATGGGACCTTTAAAAGACTGGTGAAATCTAGAGTGAAACCTTTAAGGCATGAGCACACCATTAAAAGGGATTATGGGATCCTAGCCACTTCAAGTTCTTACTTTTCCTTCCTGGAGATGAGGTGAACACTCTTGCTTCATGACACGCTGCTGCCTTCACAGGCCCAAAAGCAGTGAGGCCAACTGATCATGGACTAGAACTTCTAAAAGTGTAAGACATAATATAGAGCTTTGATAACAAAAACAGCATCAAAACAGACATGAAGACCAATGGTACAGAATAGAACATACAGAGCCAAATCCACATAAATACAATGATGTCATACTAGACAAAGGTGCCATAAACATACATTGGAGAAAAGAGCCTTTCAACAAATGGTGCTGGGAAGCCCATATGTAACAAAATGAAATTAGACCCCTATCTCTCAGCTGCACAAAACTCAACTCAAAGTGGATCAAGGAGCTAGGCATTAGACCAGAGACCCTGCACCTAACAAAGGAAAAAGTAGGCCTAAATCTCCATCATGTCAGCTTAGGAACCAAATTGCTCAAGACTCCTAAAGAGCACAAGAAGTAAAATCAAGAATCAATAAATAGAATGGTATTAAACTAAAAAGCTTCTTCACAGGAAAAAAAAATCAAGAATGTGAAAAAAAAAAGAGCCCACAAAATGGGAGAAAAATCTTTGCTACCTATACTTCAGATAGAGCATTAATCTCTAGGATATATAAAGAACTCAAAAAACTTAACAGCCCCCCCACAAAAAAAGAAAAAAACAAAAACCCAATCAATAAATGGGCAACGGAACTAAACAGGCACTTCATGGAATAAATATGAATGGTTAACAAATATATGAAAAAGTGTTCAGCATCACTAGCAATCAGTGAAATGCAAATTAAAACTACACTGAGATTCCATCTTACTCTAGTCAGAATGGTAATTTTCAAAAATTCAAGAAACAATAAATGTTGGCAAGCATGTGGGACAAAAGGTACACTCATACAGTCCCCCATAGCTGGTAGGACTGCAATTGGTGCAACCACTGTGGAAAGCAGTATGGAGATTCCTCAGAAAACCAGGAATCCCACTCCTCTGGTATATACCAGAAGAACTTAAAATCAGCATACTATAATGACACAACAACATCGATGTGTATAGCAGTTCAATTCACAATAGCTAAACTATGGAATCAACCTAGGTACCCTTCATCAAATGAATGGATAAAGAAAATGTGGTATACCTATACAATGGAATGTTACTTAGTCATTAAGAAGAATTAAATTATGGCATTTGTCAGTAAATGGATAGAACTGGAGACTATCATGCTAAGCAAAATAAGCCAAGTCCCCAAAACCAAAGATCAAATATTATCTCTGATATGTGGTTGCTGACTCACAATGGGCAGGGGCAGGGAGAGGTAGGAGGGAGGGTTGACAGACTGGACAGGGAAGAATGAGGGGAAGGGAGGGGAAATATGAATAGGAATACTATACAATGAATCAGATATAATTTTCCTATGTTTATGAATACACAACCGTGTAACTGCACATCATATACAACCACAGAAATGGGAAGTTATACTCCATGTATGTATGATACATTCTACTGTCATGTAAAACTAGAAAGAACAAATTATAAAAATTCAAAACTAAAACTATAAGACAAAATAAACTCTTTCTTTTTCTAAGTTGATTATCTCAGGTATTTTGTTATAGTGACAGAAAACTGACTAACAAAGAACTACAAATAAAAGAAGAAAAGTTATTTTTCTATTACAAGATTGGCTAATGTAAAACAAGTAACACCTTATTTTAGTGAGGATGCAAGAAAACATGTGAGAGGTTAAACTGGTAAGAGATTAAATGTAAAGCTCCTTTAAAGTGCAAACTGGCAAAGTCTAAATTTTTTAAAACGTGAATATCCTTAGTCCTGAAGTATATGAATTGTCATTGTAGACATAGTATTTTTATTATATAAATAAAACTAATTAATCCTGAATTCTCATCAAGGAATGGCTTATAACAGCTAAAAAATTGCAGAAGACAAATCAGAGAGAAATGCTTAAATAAAATAAATCTAGTCACTCTAAAAAAAAAGAATCTATCAAGTCATTAGAAGGAATATAGTAGATTCTTGGGTATGGTTTCATTAATATCCCTCATGACTATTCTTGACATTTTAAAGTATAAAAGTAGAACAATATAAGTAGTGTCCTCATTTATTTTTCAAAGCAGGTAAACATGAAAATATATATACATGTAAGTGATAGTAAAAGAACTAGAAGAATTTATAGTTACCATTAATATGGTCTACCTTTGGGTAGTGGAGTAGAAGCAGGAGTTGGATAGGATGTGAAAAGGGACATTTTATTCTGTCTATTTCAGATTTATGTTAGACTTTTACAATGTGAACGTCTTCATGTATTACTTGTTCAAGAATAAAATTGTTCCCTAGTTCATTGCTGAGAACTATTGAGGCACATTTTATAAATTAAGTGCAGGTATATAAACATTCTTACCACTAACATATTGACAGATAGACCATCAGTCAGAGAGACATTTTCTGGATTTTTAAAAGATAAAGGCTGAACAGAAAAAAATAGGTGAATTCTCAATCCATAAAATTATATACTTTACAAGTGTGTTGCTATGATATTTAAATTTTAAGAACAAATTAGGTTTAGCTGAAAAGTCATTTATAGAGTAAAAATCTGGTATTGTACTGTTGATTCCCAAATTTTCCCCAGGAAAATAAAATTGATATCATAAATTTTATATATAGAGAGAGAGAGATAGATATAGATATCATATTTTAAAAATATTTATTCAGTTTAATTTCACCAAAGTCACAATACATCTTGGATCATGTGTACTCTTGAAGGTTTTATAAATATATATATATATATATATATATATATATATACACATATATATATATATATATATATATATTGTGTGTATGTATGTAAAAACATGCACACATGTATATGTTCTTGCACTTGGAAATTTAAAATCTCACAAGATTTAGTCTGTTTTAGTAATTTCCCCAATTTCAAAAATGTGATACAAATGAATTGTTTTATTTCTAAACATTTAAGCCAGTATGACTAATATGGTGCAGATTTTACTCTGTAACATGGATATTTCTTGCAGGCCCCCTTTGCACAACTCCAGGGGGCACCATTCACATCGTGGTCCCCGTGATTAATGAAGTTGGGCATTGTACGACCTATGCCCTGTTTTCACAAGCAGTACTGTACCAGGATCAGATTATTATAAACATGGTAGACCTAGAAAGATATTTAAAAAGAATTATAAATATACAATAAGTGGTTACCTTGCCTAGAGTCAGACTTTGGCTGCCTTTTATAACCTAAAATAATACCACTTAAGGTCAGCAAATATTGGAAATTCAGACCTCTCTCAAATCAGTGAATGTCAACTGTATATAATTTCATGTTCTGAACACTCATTCTCAAAGCAAAAGCAAAAGAAAGAAAATGGTTTTTTGTTTTTTGATATTTGGTTTTGGGGTTTTTTTTGTTTGTTTATTTCTTTTTGTTTTTTGCTCCCTTATTTTGAAATTCACACAGATTAATGACACTGTACTTAAAATTTGTTACTTTTGGGGGAAAAATCACCAGATGGGAACATAAATTTTATTTTCTTTCTTTAAACTATAAAGTTATGGTGTCCTAAATAAACAAAATATGAAACTTATGTAAACATTCACCCTTTTAAGGGTAAAAAAAGCAGTAAAAACAACATTGCATGTCTGATCATATTTTGGAAAGGAAGAAGGCAACTGAAGCATAGCTACAAAGATATCTTTTTTCACTTCAGTTTACCCTTGAGATGTACCTATCAAAATAATCTAAACTTATCCAGATGATGTTTTTAATCTTGAAAAAGGCTTTTTTCTTGTTGGATGATCCTATTAGCAAACTGCTGGAAGGAAAAATCATACAGGGCATAATTTGTAGTTTGACCTACTCACATTGGGTGTTGCTAAAGAAAATCAATCAGAAGTTGTTGTGTTAAAATAACTCTATCTGCTCTACCTGGCATGTGTGACTAACTGACTTTAGAATCTATCATTTAAAGAAAACGGTTGATGCTTCAGTGTACAATTTATCAAACTTCACTCTAGCCCTTTCTCTTCAAAGCACAGAAAAATAATCATCCTTCCCTAAATATAAATCTTTTAAGAGAAATTTAAGGAATCTGTCTCCAGCAAAACAATTGATAAATGGCAGGAGCATAATTTAAAGATGGTTTCCATCACATATCACATGGCAACTCAGCTCTTAAGCCTGTCACTCAAGTGTTTCCATCCGTTGTCCCACCAGCATCAATCTCAACTCTTCTGTGACCCATTCTCTGATTGGAGTAGGTTGGTCTCTTCATAATTATAGTCTTCCTACTTACCTCTGCTTGGAAGTAGGAGTCTCTTCCTACTTCTAGAAAGCTCTCCAACATTTTGTGCCTGTCTAAACCTATTATTCCTTCACAGCTTAATTTGAGGGACATTACTCTTGAAGAAGGAAGGCAGGGAGGACGGGAGAAAGGGAGGAAGGGAAGTTCCTCTAACATTACTTTTTTTATTTCCTCAGCATTAAATACGTTGTTCAAGAACACTGTTAGCATGCACTCTGGGAAAAAAAAAAAAAACTATTTCAAATTATAGATCTTCATCTCGTAGAACTACTCACATACTTATGTGAGATCAGAGTAACTAATGTTATTCTCATATTTTTTTAGTTGTAGTCGGACACAATATCTTTATTTTATTCATTTATTTTATGTGGTGCTGAGGATCGAACCCAGGGCTTAGCACCTGCTAGGCTAGCGCTCTACCGCTGAGCTATAATCCCAGCCCCTCTCATATTTTTATCTGTATAGGAACTATATACATTTGCCTAGCATTTGATAACTAACTCACTTCATGTGAAAAGAAGGAACATTTTATTTTATTGAATAATTGCAAAACACTACATTTGAAATATATTATTTTAGCTACAGACTGAAAAATCTAAATCAATATTTAAGTTATCAAGACCATTACCAAGAAATTAAAAGCTGATATAAGACTGAAATCTGTTTACATGAGTCATTTTTAATTATGAAGAACTTGTTTTAAATGGGCCACCTTGGGAAATATCTGACTAGAGCCTATTATAAGTCAATACTTCAAGATAACAAGCCACTAATATTTTTAACTACATCATAATTTTAAAATTCTATTTTGAGGAAGGAAGTCTCTATAGATAAATTACAAATCCAAACTCTAAAATAAAATTTTCAGTACAAACTTCAGAAAAGGCATAATAGTATTAATGTTTTATACAATAGTGTCTTACAAATTAATAATAAGAAGGTCCTAATGGAAAAATTAACAAATCCTGTTTAAAAGAGAAGATATATAAATAGCCAATACACTTACACAAAGATTTTTTACCCTTTGTATCCTCAAAGAAATTCAGATTAAAATAAAATTATCAAAATAAGATTCTCAAAATTTAAAATGGTCAGAAACTATCCCTTGTGAGAGTGTGGGAACAGGCACTCCTGTGTTTCCAGAGAATAGTTTGGCAAGACATATTGAATTTTAAAATGTGTTTACCTTCTGAGTCAACACTTGTACTTCATTCTGTTTATCTCAAGTAGATAATCAGACAATGGATAAAAATATGAATGCATATATTTGCTCACAATAAACTGTGAAGGACTTAAATGCCTGTCATTAGAAGGAAGTTTCAAAATGTGTGGTACTTCTACATAATCCTGTCATTATTTAAAGTCTCTTATGTTTTATCTGTGACGATTATTTGTACTACGTTAATTATATGATGAAACAGGCTACTAAATGTATCTATTGTGATTGCAGTTGATAGTTTTATATTACATTATGTACCTATACATAGAGAATAAGTCCTGAAGGACATACATCAATTTTTTAGCAGTAATCACTTGATATTGATAGTATACCAAATAAAATAAGCTTCGCTTTTCCTTTACACTTGTCTATTCTGCCCTGAAATTATTTTTAGCAATCAACATGCCACTCTTTTTTGAGAGCAAAGGCTTAAACTATCAAAATTTTACTTCATTCCCTTTTATTTTCCAGATTCAGCATTATTTATTTTCTCTTGCTTACTTAACTTTAAAAGATTGCATAACATTATGAAAATGTCTGTTTTATTTTGAAGAGATGCATTTCATGTTTATGTGATTAGGCAATGTTCTTTTTCCCTGCAGCAAAGGTTCTATTGCAAATGAAGATTTAATTGTTACTTGAGTATGAGAGTCTTATTATTCATGAGTTATATAAATCACACACAAAAATATGTCCAGGGTGCTAACAATAAGACCTAGAAAACAAGGACTCTAGCCTCAGAGATTTACCCTACTATTTAAAATATTATCTGGCCAATAGATGACAGGATGGAGGGAGACAAATGCTATTTAAGAAGAGTCAACTTATCTTCCTTCTGTGATTTCATACCCACAAAACCCATTAATAATCCAAGTTTCTAGTTTAAAGATAACATGATCTTTTCAGTGTTTTCTAGGTTTTTTCAAGTCCAGAATTGTCTAGGGTAGACTATGTGTGGTTCAGCAACACACATTGAAAAGAAACATTTTCAAATCAAAATGTAACTAAAGGATGGTAATCTTGATTTTCCAGGGACAGAGGCCCCTTTAGAAGAAAAGATTCAGGGGTGACATAATAACTTTCTTCAAATCTAAAGTACTGGTAAGACAAAAAAGAGTTTTGTCTTGTTTGCACAATTCCCAGATGACAGAACAAAACCAATGAATGTTCTAGAGGAGGATTTTGACTAAATAATTGCAATCACTTTCTAAATAATAAAAGTATGCAAAAAAATGGAAGGGATAAAATGTGGACGGACAGGGTCATGGCTTCCTCACTTTCATACTACCAACTCTCAGCCCAGGTCCTGGCAAACAGAAGGCACACCAGAAGGCACTTAATAAATTTTTATTGAATGAATTGAGAGATAATGTTATTTCTTCATCGAATATGTGTCAAGTTCAGCAATATGATTCTTGTGGAATAATATTTGGTAAAGTAGTTTAAAAAATCAGATGGAAATTGAGCTAGATGATCTGTAAGTGCATGACCATTACCCCAGGTATTTCTGGGATTTTCTAGCACAATTCCAATTTAAACTATTTTGTCCTCTTGTTCCCATGAGTATACTTCCAAATGTTCTTCTCATCATTAAAGCCCATAATTTATGATGAGCCAGTCTTACTCTGGGTAGCATAACTAATAGAATGACAAAGTGGATTTCTTTCTGCAGGCTACAAATCATGTTGGACTGCTACAGTTGGAGTGGATAGAGAAATATAGTTGTTTATAACTTGGAAGTCATTTACCATAAATATATAGCTGGCTCTATTTTGGTGAATGCAGATTTACATGTTAATAAATGTACTCAAATGTAAGTCAACCAAGACTCTATAGTTGTATCAGTTACTTTCTTCGAAAAGATTTTGGTCACAGTTCTATATAATTGGGCCACATACCAATGTTTCCATAGTGTGCCAGTTTGATTACTAGGCCACCCTTAAGGCGTGGTGAGTGTTTGACAGATGGCTGAGAATATGCAAGTAAGTATGCATTGTGCAGAAAAGCATGCAAGTGAAGAGTCAATCAAGAGAGAATAAACATGCTTAGAAAGAGGCCACCTTATTGGTATTCTGACTACAGAATTGGACAACTTTCTATGCAAATTATGCAGCTGCATCAGCATCATTGACATTATAGGAGCAAAGTGGGGGGGAAACAACAAAGTTCTCTGTAGCAAAATAGCTGTGTGGTTGATCAAGTAAATAATATAAGGGTAGAGGAGATAGAGGTTTGTTTTTTTTTTAAGTTGCATATTTCTTATGTTTGCCTGAGGCACTAATGACCATAGCAGAAGTAGCAAGTTTAACTGATGAATATGGAGTTTCACAGTTCCCATTGCACAGCTTTTGGACTAATGAGAATGTGGATGGAAGTCTCAACCTACTTTCACATATTTCAAGATCTGCAGGCCTGGTATGTACAGTATCATATACATATGCCAGTGCTTGTGGAGATATTCACTCTCTCTATTTCTCTCTCTCTCTCTCTCTCTCTCTCTCTCTCTCTCTCTCTCTGTCAGGAAGGGACAAAATGGTAGACCATTGATCATTCCAGGAATTTTTTTCTGCCTTATTCAATATATAAAAACAATTAAGAACTTTCTGCTTTCTGCTAAAGATACAGGAAGTATTTTCCATGGGAAGAAAATACACATGTAGCTAACTAATGAACACAGATATTTTGCCTCATATTTAAAGAGTGAAAAATCTTCCTTGAATCATCTTTTCTTCAATAAATAGCAAAATATATCAAGCAAATATGATGTATTAATATTTATAATCTGTAGCAACTCATGAGTCTTCTAAGAAGTCCTTCCTGACTTCTACATCATGCTGAGGGTGACCATGTTCCCGCCACAAACCACTGTTACACACACACACACACACACACACACACACACACTGATTCTTAGAAGTTTTAGGGGAAAAGTGATTCTTATCTTTAGCTTTAAAAATTTAAAAGTCAGCCCAGCTCAGCCCAGGGATTATATGTAGGGTGTCACAAAGAGATTTGAGTTATGTCCCTCTCTAGGTTTCCTCTGTGAGTGTTTTAAAAACATATTCACAAATTCTTTAATGCTTCTCCCCTCAAGAAGTAAGCTTAATTTCCCTTTCCTTGACAGTGGGCTAGATTTAGTATCTTCCTTCTAGTGAATAGCTCATAGCAGAAGTATGGGATGCCATCTCCAAGACTGGTCTGTGAAGAAATGGTGGTCTCCCTCTTGGTTGCTCTCTGATGAGGCTCCCTTGAATCATTTCCACTAGAGGATGGATGCCAGCTACTAGGTCATGATGACACTGAGGAGCTTCTGGAGAGGCCCAATGGGGAGGACTGGAACTCACACAGTCACTGTTTGAGCTGCGTCTTGAGAAGGCTACAGGCCTGCCTGGTTGTACACCCAGCAAGACCCTGAGACAGTGCAGCCCAAACAAACCACTCTCAGCTTCCTGCACACAATTGTGTGTTTCTAAATGTTTGTTGTGTTAAGCAGCCAAGTTTGGGATGATTTATTACACAGCAACAGATAACTAATACAGCTTTCACTCACAATAGCAGCTGAAATATCTTTTGCCCTGTATTTCAGGCACTCACAAATGCTCATTTTACATTATTTCATTTTTTTGCCCCCACTGTGTCTGGCTACTCCTGCATAACCCACGTGGGCCTTTCTACTGCTTGTCATTCTCAGAGAAGCTTCTGGAATTCTGGTTTTAAAAAAATTCATTCTACACCACGAGTGGTTTACATCTCAAACCATTGCACATAACAGACCCTCAAAAAATACCAGTTTATAGTATAACAAAATACCAATTTCTTTTGACTTCTGCAAAGAAAAATCATTCACTTGAAAAATGTTTTCTTAACAACTCAGGCTAAAGTTATAGGGAAAAGTGCTTAAGTGTTTGAAGCTAAGCCTGTATAAGCAAGACTTGCTACTACTTATAACTATGACACTTCCTCTGGTGTCTGAGCAAGGCTGATAATGGGTGCAGTACACTCCTTTGCTTCAGGAACAAGAATAGCCAGCTGTACATTCAACTCCACATGCCAAAGCTCCAGTGCAGTTAAAGCCCAACAAGTCCTTTACCGTAAGATACAAGGTTCAAGATCACTACCTGAACAAATTTTCAGGCCTAGGTGTTGTTTGTAATCTCCAGGTTAGAGTCTATTGCCACCTGATTATCAAGATATTTTATTTAATATTTTTTAGTTGTCAATGGATCTTATATTTATTTATAAGCAGTGCTGAGGATAGAACCCAGGGCCTCACACATTCCAGGCAAGCGCTCTACCACTGAGCCACAACTCCAGCCCAATTATCAAGATATTTATTGAGCAAATGCACTATGCCTAGCAGCATTCTAAGTATTCTGGGGACTTACTGTCAGTCAGAAAGTTCATATAAAAACACTACTTTTACTATTGTCATGTGACACTCTTGTGCAAAACACAGTTGCTCAGAACACTAACAGCCTCACAAGAGAAAGACATTAATTTAGTAAACCCACAGACATATATATAATTACAAAGCAGGAATCATAAAGTAAAAATACAGGTTACTAGAAAGAAGTATATTAGGGTAGGGACCCGTAGGGGGGATCAGTGTATCAAGGAAGCCTCCTTTGAGCTAGTTATCTTTGGGGAGAATACAAAGCAATAACATGTTTACTACTTAAGTACACAGCAAAGAGAAGTTATTTGAGCATTTACTATATGCTAGGTGCTGTCCAGGCACTTTAATTATCAACACATGTACCCTTCACAACCACCACAGGAGGTAGGCACCGTGTTAACCACATTTTAAAGACATTAAACCCAGGACATATGTCCACATGCTTAACTACTGTCCCCAAATCCCTCTGCCAAGGCTTTGATTTAATCATTAAGTACCAAAGAGAGCCTTGAATGAAGGGTTCTGTTAAGAGCACTTTTAAGTTGAGCAGCATGTAATCATATCACTTACCCTAAGAAGTTTCAACACTTAAAACACAAAATAGGATATAGTTTAACTTTATTACCTTCAAAACATGGACTCTTTAAAAAATTAAGATGATATAAATAACATTGTAACAAAGTTATTTTAAATATTCATCACTTTTACAACCCTTTCAATTTGTTTATGTTTTCTACCCCAAAACTTCACGATGTTCTCTTTTATATAACAAACACTGCTAACTTAATATGTTTCAGTTTATATGTGGTTTATGAAAATGGACACTGTACATATATTAAATTACAGCCAAAATTGAGAAAAGAGAAGGGAAAATACTTCATTATTCTTTGTTAAATAATGAACGTTCTGGAAATAATATGATCATTAAATGCAAATGAGTATAACTCTGTTAAAAATGTAAATTTTTCAAAACTTAAAATGCTCCTTAAGATAAACTCTTTGGCTGAAATTCTGAATATTTAATTGCTCTTTTTTCACAAAATGAATGCAGTTACCTATGCAACATAATTATTTATCTAGGCAAAAACAATCATAATTGAACATAGCTGTTTTCCAGATGCATTTGAAATAACATAAATAATCCGACATTGACTATTGGCCTATTGCTTGGGTGTCTTCTGTCTGCTCCTCCAGATTCCTTTCTACCCTTTCCACCCTGCTGTGTACCTCAGCAGGTCAATGTGTATGGAAGCCATCAAAGGTTCCCTTACCGTCTGGCCTCCAGCTAGGCCACTGGGGAACATGGATGCCAAAAGAGTGAAGCAGAAACATTTTTACACCCTACTCCCCTCAGTGGGTCACTGCCTGCTGGGTGGTCCTCTATAGAACATTAAGATTCCGGTCCTGTCTGTGCAACACATTTCTCTGTAATCCAGAAACTTCTCCTCCCCTTATTCTGTTAGTCCCAGAAATGAGAAGAGATAGAATGCTACACCATCCTTAGTTACTTCCCCCAAAACCAGTCTACACTTTTGCAAATGGTCCCTTTATTGAACCTCCTCAGTTACTGAGCTTCAGAGTATTATTTTCTCTGAGAACTTTGACTTTATAGTCACTGATCCCAGAAATGGCCTCAGAGAACTGACCTTCAAAATGGGATCCTGAATTGGTTGTTTACATATACCTATGGAATTCAAATAGTTCACTGCGCAGGAGTTGAGGGATAGGGAGAAGCTGGGATGGAACACTAAGAAAGGTGATTGAGAATTGACTCAGGAAAAGGATTAAGTAGATGGGTTGAGCTGGCTGAATGTTTGGATGTGGGTGCACTCACTCATGGTTTGGGACTTGAGAATGTGGCCAGAGCATCCAGGAGTAGAATTAACAGTCTGCTAGGCTGGCTGACTCAAGGTTGAATTCAGGGGTGTCCTAGTCTCAATTAGGTTGATGTGCCAGAACTTCCCTGGCATAATGTAGAGGAAAAATTGTGATGTCTTAGGGAGAGGAAATCATGTACAACCTGTTTAGCTATTTCCTAACCATTACAGAA
Organism: Marmota marmota marmota; assembly: GCF_001458135.2. Taxonomy (NCBI): domain Eukaryota; kingdom Metazoa; phylum Chordata; class Mammalia; order Rodentia; family Sciuridae; genus Marmota; species Marmota marmota. The sequence continues at coordinate 3,794,054 of NW_025999864.1, forward strand.
GAAGTGTTCAGAAGAAATATTCCCCCCATCAAGACACTAAGATCAGCAGCTGGCCAGGCACAGTGGTGCACATCAGTAATCCCAGGGGCTTAGGAGGCTGAGGCAGGAGGATGGAGAGTTCAAAGCCAGCCTCGGCAAAAGCAAGGTGCTAAACCAATCAGTGAGACCCTGTTTCTAAATAAAATACAAAATAGGACTGGGGCTGTGGCTCAGTGGTCAAGCATCCCTGAGTTCAATCTCCAGTTACCACCGCCCCACATACATACACACAAATTCAGCAGTAGCCACCTCTGTAGTGGCTGACTTCTGAACGGAGAATGAGATGCTTTGAATGACATTTGGGATGGAGAATATTGAAGACAGCAATTCACCCCACTCCACTGATGTGTTCATACACTTTTTTTTTTTTAAACCAGCGTTTGAATTCAGGGACACTTAACCACTGAGCTACATCCCCAGGCCTTTTTAATTTTAATTTTGAGTCAGGTCTTGCTAAATTGCTTACAGCCTTGCTAAGTTGTGGAGGCTAGCTTTGGACTTGTGATCCTCCTGCCTTAGCCTCCCAGGCTGTGGGGATTACGGGCGGGTGCCATTGCGCCCAGCTGTTTATACTTTCTTAAATCACTACATGAAGTCTTAATAATATTTTAATTACTATATCTCACTAAGTTCTTGTGAGAACAAGAACTGCAATTGCATACTTTTAAAAAAAATTTTTTTAGTTATCAATAGACCTTTTATTTTATTTATTTATATATGATTCTGAGGATCGAACCCAGGGCCTCACACATGCCAGGCAAGCCCTCCACTACTGAACCACAACTCCAGCCCCAATTGAATCCTTTTTAAAGAAACCATCTGTAAAATGTATGTTTCTCACTAATGCTTTAATGAGTGTACTCTCTTTATTTGATTTTTAAAAAACATGGAGTATGACTTCAAGTCTGGTAGAAGGTGAACATAAAAGATGAAAAGTGAACTTGATTCAAAGGAAAGCATTCCTCACTTAGTTGTTGGATTATCAGTGATAATGTTCCTAATCTCTGTGAAACTCAATTTATTCATCTACAAAATGAAGGTAATACTATCTGTCTCTCATTTCTGGGTTAAACAAGACAGAGCCTGGAATCTGACAGTGACTCAATTAAAAAAGCAAATTGAGTTTGCTTTGCATATTCCTCTCTCATAACACTTGCAATCTAGTACCACAGACAATGAATTTGGGGTCAGGATTCCTATCTACTTATTCAATTTTATAACCTCCATGACTGACATAGGCATATACTAAATGCTGTGAGTGGTTAAATGAATGAGTGAATGTGTGCTGTGAGGATGAAATGAAGTAATCACTTTATGACTTACCTTCCACTCCTTTCCTCTACTGTGTTTAAATTTCATCTCTCCTTTCACTGCCTTTATGCTCAGGGGCAAATTACTATATCTCACTAAGCTGTAGGTTCCTCTTCTTTTAAAATCCATATAGCACCTCTCTCTTAGTCCAATTGGGCTTCTATAGCAAAATTATAATCTGGGAGACTTGTAAACAACAGAAACTTATTACCCACAGTCCTAAAGGCTGGAAATACAAGACAACTGCAAACTCATTATCTCCTATGGGCTCACTCTGTGCCTCATAGATGGTACCTTCTTGTGGTACCTTCATTTGGTAGAAGGAGCAGACACACTCCCTTGGGCTTCTTTTATAAGGGCACTATTATTATCCAGCTTAATCACCTTCCAAAGACCCTGCCTCTTAACACCACACATTGGGAATTAGATTTTAACATATAAAATTTGGGGAGGCACAAACATTAAAATCATAACAACTTTCTAGTCTCATAAGAGTACTGTAAGAAATAAATTAGCAGAGTTATCTGGAAAATAGAAAATACTCCATAAATTTCATTTCCCTTCCTCTTTGTCCCTTTGGTATTTCTAGAACCAAACACATTATAGGCACTGAAATATGTGTTGTTCATGGACCATGCATGAAGTTCTAATTTTGAAAGCTCATACTCTATTCATTCCTTTTATAAAACTCCTAAGTATCAGATTACTTCTCATGGGATTGCAAAATATTTTTATGCCTTTTATGGTTAAAATGCTCTAAGAATTTGGAAGAGGTCCCACTCCAGATACTGCAATAAATCCAAAATGAATAGATGTGGAAAATATTTAACATTTAACAGTTAAATTTTGAATAGGAGAGCTATATAGTTAATTTTATCTCTTTTATTTCTATGCATCATGAAAGAGACAGTTTGTATAGGTTACCTAAAAGAGGCTCTCCTAATCATTTTTAACTTGATACATCAACTCAAGTGTCACCCAAAGGCTCTTCTTAACAAATGCACATATTGTTTGACTTTACTTGAAATAAACACAAAGCTTAAAATTAGATTATTGCTTAGACACAGAGTCATTAAATTAAAGTAAGGCCAGAGATTTGGAATTAAGGCAATTTAAGAGAGTCACCTTTCATTAAATCATGGCTGCATTATTTGGATTGTTTTATTAGCTTTATGCCACAATCATACAAACTCAGTTAAAATTTCACAGTAAATGTATATTGCTTTTACACAAATTCACAAAAGACCTTGCCTTCAAATATTTATTTTATATACTAAAAGGAACCCATAACTACTAAATTACTAAAAACAAAAGACAAAAGTGGATTTTTAAACGTTGTTTGAATCATTATTACCCCAACTTTCCTTTTTCAAATATAACAAAAAAATGTATACATATCGACAACAATCCAGTGCTAATTCCCCTAATTTCTCTCATTTTTTTAGGGTTCTTGTACTATATCATTATCTAAAATGTAAAAATTTAAAACTGATTTGCAGAGAAGGATTATTTATGGTATTATTTGTGTTGAGCAGCTTTTCAAGAAACACATTTTTTGGATTAAAAGAAATATTTGTGGTAACTTAAGCTCCACTGGCTGTATAAAAATTATAAAATGAATTAAGAAGGGGATGGACATGAATTAAAGCATGAGTGACTTCATATGATAAGTATTTTACATAATTTGTAAATTTAAATTTTTGTTGCCTCAAAATGCAGACAGAATAGTTTAAGAACATAATGCATTTATTTGCCAAAAACAAGGAAAAAATTTTGCTTAATTATCATTTTAAGTAATTTCTGCAGTGAGCTTTTTTTGTGTGTATACAGTCAATGGAAATTTTTAGGTCTAACCACATTAGTCAAACTCTAATCCACTATTGTGATTGTACACATGAGATGCTGGATTAATGTTTCTGTGTGTGTGTGTGTGTGTGTGTGTCTAGAGACATTGATATAGAGATAATAATAACAGCTTCATTATAGTAATTTATTTAAGGAGCCCTTAGAGTTAACTAGAGAAATCCTAATTTTCTGTTGAACACAGTTTAGATCCTAAAGCAGTTGTGATGCTATTTCTATTTCCAGAATATGAAGTAAACACAAAAATATTTTTACTTCTCAAAACAGTGTAAATATGCTTAACAATAAAGCATAAAATATACAAATATATAATTTCATATTTTTCAAATGTGAAAACTACTTCATTCAAAAAATAATCATACTGGTCCATCTGCTTCCAGCTCTGATAGTATATCTTAAAATAGACTACAGTCTAATCAAGAACAAATAGACAGTGGGTACTCTTTTTCAAAATCCATCAGAAGGCTTTGGAGGTCTTCCAAGATAGTCAGGACTTAAATTAGAATCTCAGAGAAAAGTGAGGACTTTTGAGATGAGCCTAATATTTGTGTACTGCTTCACCTTTTGGGGCATTTGTTCAGTTTCAGAAATTATGAGGCAAGAGGTTGAGAAACCTCAAATGTGTATAAACTAAATAACACATTTCTTAATGCATAAGGTCACCCCTAAGAAATAGAGAAGCCAATAGAACTTTTGGCAATTTCCTAAGGATAAAAACTAAAAATTATAATATGGCATGCCAAAGCAGCCAGGATCAAGAAGATGGTAGGTGCACAGAAGTGAGTTGTACACACCATTCCAGGTGTTTTTCTTAGCTCCAAAAAGCAAATGATTCACTGTGCAGAGCATCTGTATAGCAAAGTGAAGGTTCTGGCAATTTTAGAGTGCCAGGGGCATAAAAAAATAATAGAAATTAAGAGTCTCATCGGTTGAGACTCTGGTGTTCCTAGCCTTACAAAGTTTGAAAAACAGTCCTAAATCAGCCCAATCCGTGTTTGGATTGAGATGATCTGTTCCTACTCTTGCCTATCTGGAGGAAGATAACAAGCTGTGGGGCAGTTTCAAATGGTGATATGTGTGTAATGGGCTCCAAAAGAGGGAAGAGGGAAGGAAAAATATTTGAGGAAATGGTGGTGAAGTTTTAATCAAGTTTCATGAAAACTATAAACTCACAGATCCAAGAAGCCCTCCAAACATGAGATGCATGATGAAAACTAAACCATCATAGAGCATTGTCAAATGGCTAAAAGCCAGTGATAAAAAGAAATCTTAAAAGTTAGCCAGAAAATAAAAGCACCTTATCTTTGTCCCATGTAAAGGAACAAAGATAAGAATGAGAGTGGAGTTCTTCTTGGAAATAGTGCAAGCCAAAACACAGTGGAGCATTGAAAGAAAATAAACTGTCCACCTAGAAGTCTATATCCAATAAAGACTTTTTAAAGAAAATGCAGGTGAGATAAATACTTTTCCAGATGTACAAAAGTGTAAAAATTCATCATCAGCCAACCTGCACTAGAAGAAATATTAAAGGAAGTACTCAGGCAGAGGAAAACGATGCCAGGTGGAAATGTGTGTTCCCACAAAGGAATGAAACCACCAGAAATGATAAACATGTGAGTCAATAGAAGATAAATTTTAAGTAATAAAAATATTTAAAATGTTCATGCAAAGTAAAAATAAAACAAATGTGTGATTACATTTATAACATACATAGACGCTTAAATATAAAACAACAGGAATACCAACACCAAGAAAAGAGAGATAGAAGTATAGTATAAGGTTTTGCACATGAAGTGGTATAATATTATTTTAGGGTAGACTGGAATAAATTTAAGAATGCATAATATACCCTAAATCAATTGACAAAAACTCATAGATAATAAACACGCAGAGAAGGTGAAGTGAAATAAAATTATGTTCAATTAATCTGAAAAAAGCAAGAAAAGAAAACAAAGACATGTGGGACAAATAGAAACAAATAGTAAAATGGTAGATTTAAACCAACTACATCAATTATCACATTAAGTGAAAATGTAAGTCTAACCAAATCAATTATCACATTAAACATAATGACCTATATAAAATACAAAGGTCGTTAAATTGCCAACTATATGACCCAACTCTACATGATACCTACAAGAAACACTGTAAATATAAGGACACAAACAGATTAAAAGTAAAAAAAATAAAAAAATATATATAGGCCATGTCAATAGCAATCAAAAGAAAGCAGGACTGGTTTTATAAATGTTAGGCACAGCAAATGTCAAAGCAAAGAACGTGACAAGTGACAGAGAAAGCCATTTCATAATTATAAAGGGTTCAATTCAATGAGAGTACATAATAATCCTAAAAACGTATGTACAGAAAATCAGAGATTTAAAATACATGAAGGCAAAAACCAAGACCTGCAAGAAGAACTAGACATATCCACAATTAAAATGGGATATTTCACCACTCTTCTTTAAATAATTGTTAAACTAAAATGACAAAATTAGTAACGTCATAAACAACTACACCAATCTTATGAAATAATTTCACAAAATTGATGTTTATTGAACACAGCAAAAACAACACATGAAGCATATTGTCTGATCACAATGGAATTATTAGAAGTTAAACTGAAAAATCTCAAACGTGTATAAACTAAATAACACATTTCTTAATACAAATTAATAAAAAGAAGGAAAAAATTTAAAAAGTGTTTTTAAATGGGAAGAAAATGATAACACAAAATACTAAGACTTTTTTGATAAAGCAAAATCAGTATTTACAGGGAAATTCATAGCACTTAAGCAAAATATCTTAAATTTCTGAACTCCACACATTAACCTTAAGAAAATAGCAGAGAAGATTAAATACAAATTAAGTAGAAGAAAAAAGAAACCAATTTTTAGAATAGAGCATTTTTTAAAAATCAATACAATTGATAAATGTTTATCAAGACTGAGCAGGAAAAAAGAGAGAAGTCATAATTACCAATATCATCAATGAGACTGTTGACATTAAAATTCATACAAAAATAGAAACAATAAGTTATTTTTATCATTAAGAACTGCAAAGGGTCTTAGATTTTACCTATTTTATGATTTATTCACTATTTAATGGATCCTTGCAGGAAATTTAGACCTTGGAGTCAGGAGCAAAGTTAGAGAATAAAAAACAAATTCCAAGTTGAACTTAAATAAGATATTAAAAAGAAAATAAATAAGAATAGAAATTAATAAAATAGAAAATGTAGTAATAGAGAAAATTACAAAGCTATAAGGTGACTTTTTGAAAATTGACCAATTGAACTGAAAACCTTCTAGTAAAAATTTAAGAATAAAAAGAAAGGTGGCAGAAAATACAATGTCATACTAGAAAAAAAGCAGTAAAACCTGGAAAATTCTAATAGGTCTATATCAAAGAACTAAATTAAAATATTTGAAGGGTGGAACAGTTGCCTACCATGTGCAAGGACCTGGGTTCAATTCCCAGTACCAAGAAAATAAAAGTAAAAGTTTTCCATAAAATTTAAAATATTTTTCACATGGAAATTTCTAGACCCATATTGCTTTGTATTTAGAAAAGAAACAAAATGAATCTTCATATATGAACTTTTCTGTTTTAGAAAAAGATCAACATAATTGTAATACTAAAAACTGATGAAGACATTTTATAAAAGGAAAATTTCTGATATCTCCTTAAGGAACATGCATTCAAACATTCTAAGTGAAATGTTCCCAAATCAAATATACCAGTATATTAAGAAGATAGTAAACCACAACCAATTAAGTTTGTTTCAAGAAAGCAAGGTTTGTTTGGTATTTGAGAATAAATCAATGCAACCAACCACAGTGTTAGAATAATGATGAGAAATCATATGGTTTTCTCATTAAAACCAGAATAATCCTTTCATAAATCTGTTAGCAAACCTGGAATAGAGGGGAAATTCTTTAATGTGATGAAAAATTAAAAAGTAATTACAAATGCCACCACCAAGTGTTATAATCAAGGGCCAAATATTGATGCCTTCCCTCCTAAGAATGGGAATGAGGACATCTGCTGACATTGCTCCTATTTAACATACACTGGCAATCACAGTCAGGATATATTAAATAGGAAAAAAGTGGTAATTATAAAAATAGAAAAGTCGGATTTTAAAATTCTCATTTCTCTTATTTGACATGATGGTGTGGGTAGAATACAAAAGAATCTACAGAAAAATGATTGGAACTTACAAAAAACATTGCAAGATTATTGAACAAGCAAAATGGCCAGTACATAAAAATAAATTTTCTACATACTAACAAGAAGCAATTAGAAAATGAAATGGTGAAATAACATCATTCACAATGGCATCAAAAAACATAAAATATCTAACTGAAAATGTTTGAGATATATATATATACACACACACACACACACACATACACNTATATATATATATATATATATATATATATATATATATATAAAAGATGCCAAACATTATTAAGCAAAATGGAACATATATTTGGCAATCTGGTTTTTAAATATATTAAAAAAAAGTTTGCAAAAGCTAAAACAATCTTGAGAGCAAAATTAGAGGGTTTTGGATACTGTGGATCAAGGGTAATAAATTGACAGTAATTTTAAAACTATAAATTACATTGACTTAAACATAGATAAATTGATTCCTGAAAGAGAATTTAAAAAGAACAGAAATAGACTCACACAGTCATTTAATCTATGACAAAGGTGACAATATAGTACAAAGGGAAAAATGTGATTTTTTAAATAGATAAAGAGCAAAAGAATATTCCATTAAAAAAAAACTAATGAATCTGTGCTGGTGGGACTGCAAATTGATGCAGCCAATATGGAAAGCAGTATGGAGATTTCTTGGAAAATTAAAAATGGAACCACCATTTGACCTAGCTATCCCTCTCCTTGGTCTATACCCAAAGGACTTAAAAACAGCATACCACAGGGACACAGTCACATCAATGTTTATAGCAGCACAATTAACAATAGCTAAACTGTGGAACCAACCTGGATGCCCTTCAATAGATGAATGGATAAAAAATGTGGCATATATACACAAGAGAATATTACTCAGCAATAAAAGACAATAAAATCATGGCATTTGCAGGTAAATGGATGGAGTTAGAGAAGATAATGCTAAGTGAAGTTAGCCAATCCCCCCGCAAAGAAAACACAAATGCCGAATGTTTTCTTTGATTAAGGAGGCTGATTCATAGTGGAATAGGGAGTAGAAGCTTGGGAGGAATAGACAAACTCTAGATAGGGCAGAGGGGTGGGAGGGGAAAGGAGGGGGCATGGGGTTATTAATGATGGTGGAATATCATGATTATTATTATCCAAAATACAGGTCTGAAGACATGAATTGGTGTGAATATACTATGTATACAACCAGAAATATGAAAAATTGTGCTTTAAATGTGTAATAAGAATTGTAATGCATTCCGCTGTCATATATAAATAGAAAAAAAAGAATTGCTCCATTAATGAGGATACCCAAAATCAAATTAAATAAAGGGTTTTTTCCAAATTAAAAAAAAAGAAAACTAACAAATCTGGACCTTCACAATGTAAACAAAGATAATTCAGATAAATTAGAGATCTGAACACAAACTGTTTCAGCTTATCGAAGACAGCATAGAGAAGAATCTTTATATCCTTAAACAGAGAAAGTTGACCAGCTGTACAACATTCATATCAAGAATTTCTTTTAAACAAAAGATAACAATAAAAACAAAATTGAGGGGACTGGGGACGTAGTCAGTTGGTAGAATGCCTGCCTTGCATGCATAAGGCCTTGGGTTCAACTCCGAGCACCAAAAAAAAAAAAAAGGTAAGAAAGCAAAAAGAAGACAAAATTGAGCAACTGGGAGAAAATATTTGCCATAAAAATGTACATGACAAAACCATATCCATATAAATAAAGAACTATTTATCAGTAAAGATAAAAAATATAAACTAATATTTAGAAAAATGAGCAAAAACTTGATTATGCTCTTCACAAAACAAGATAACCAAATGAGGGTCTATATTCAGCTTTATTATCTGTTATTATAAATGCCCCCACACACACACACACTGAAGGGTTGGGGTGGGGAGCTCATGCTTCGAAGGCTGGGTCCCCAGCTGGAACTACTGGGAGGTGATGGGAACTTTAGGGGGTAGAGCCTAGGTGAAAGAGGTGGTCTTGCGGGTATGCCTTGAAGGATATATATTTTTGTCCCTGGCCTCTCCCCTCTCTCCTATCTCCTCTCCTCTCCTCTCCTTACCTCTCCTCTCCTCTCCTTTTTTTCTCTTGGTTAACATGAGGTGAGCAGTTTTTCTCCACCACATGCTTCTACCATGATGTACTGCTTTGCCACAGGCCTAAAAGCAACTGGGTCAAATGGACATGGCTCACTTTAAAACTGTGAGCCAAAATAAGACCATAAACAAGTTTATGGTCTGAAATATTTTGTTTCAGTGATAGAAAGCTGATGAACACATTGGTCATCAAGAAAATGCAAACAAAATCAGCTGGAGTTGAGCCCTCAAACCAGGCTCCACAGGTACTCTCTTCACATCACTATCTGGACTTTCATTAAAACAGTGTTTGGATCCCAAAAGTGAGGGTTGCAAAAAGAGAAGAAGCAGAAACTGCCATCCTTCACAGAACTAAGGTTCATGATATCAGGGTAACTTCAACCACATTGCATTGGAGCAGTCACACGCCTAGGAGTCCAGGGGAGCAGAAATCTACCCCACCTCTCAATGGGTTCAGTGATGGGATTTGCAGCCATCCATATCCATGGTATCTTCCCATCTCCCTCAAATCTATGCTTGTCCAAACTAGCTCGATCATCAAGTTAATTTCAGATCCTTCTCTCTTTTATAAATTATTAACCCCCTAAACTGAAAATAGCTCCTCCATTTCCCCCTGTGAACTTTCATTTCATCTTTACCTTTCTTGGGGCACTTTTAACTTTCAACCTTGAATTATTTATATAAACCTTATCTCCTCTACATTTTAAATAACATTTATTTCTAGTTACTTAAATAAGAAATGCATATTGTATAAATTAGTGGGATTCATTTCTGAATAAATATGTGCCTGCTTTGCACACATGAGATGCTTAATAAGCATCTATTGAGTAAAGCTTGGAATAAAATCCAAACTTCCTAATAGGTCAATACTAGATCTCCCAAGGCTTTTTAGCTTGCCACTTTCTTCCTTATACTCAATCATATTTTTTTAGATACAGATAGGCAAAATTATAAATATTTTTTTCTAGGCTTATATTAGGGGGGAAATCATAATAAAATTTTAAATGAAGAAGAAGAATATAGTTTTTGACCCCTATTGAGCTCTTAACCATGGTCACGCACAGCTCTGAGCATTTCATCCTCATAATACCCTACAAAGTTTCAAAGAAAGGGGAAAAATAACTAAATAATTCAGGAATATAAAATCAAAGAAAAATAAAAGAACAAAAGAACCAGAAAAAAATTATGCTATAGGATCCTGACAAATTCCAAGGCATCTGAAACTGTGTCATACATTGGCTACTTGGGGAGGGAAGCCAGGCTCCACAAAAATGCACATGGAAGGACTTTGGGATAAAAGGGCATCTTTCCTCTGAAGTAGAAACTACTTTTCCCATATTATATAGAGTACTATGTAGTTCATGCATTCCTATTTTTTTATTGATTTTTTTAAATGACAGCGGAATGCATTACAATTCTTATTACTCATATACACACAATTTTTCATATCTCTGATTGTATATAAAGTACGTTGACACCAATTCGTGTCTTCATACATGTACTTTGGATAATGATGTCCATCACATTCCACATCCTCGCTAACCCCCTGCCCCCTGCCCCCTCCCTTTCTCTCCAACCCCTCTGCCTTATCTAGTGTTCATCTATTCCTTCTATGCTCCTCTTCCCTACCCCACTATGAATCAGCCTCCTTATATCAGAGAAAACATTCAGGATTTGTTTTTTGGGGATTTGCTAACTTAATTTAGCATTATCTTATCCAACGCCATCCATTTACCTGCAAATGCCATGATTTTATTCTCCTTTATTGCTGAGTAATATTCCATCGTGTATATATGCCACATTTTTTTATCCATTTATCTGTTGAAGGGCATTCAGATTGGTTCCATAGTTTAGCTATTGTGAATCGTGCTGCTATAAACGTTGATGTGGCTGTGTCCCTGTAGTATGCTGATTTTAAGTCCTTTGGGTATAGACATCCTCACCAACACTTATTGTTGTTTGTCTTCATAAAATAGCTGACATTCTCACTGGAGTGAGATAATATCTTAGAGTAGTTTTTATCTATACAATGAAAACTACAGGACCCAAAGAAAGAAATTAAAGAAGACCTTAGAAGATGGCAAGATCTACCTTGCTCTTGGATAGGTAGATTTAATATTATCAAAATGACTATATTACCAAAAGCACTATATAGATCTAATGCAATTCCAATAAAAATCCCAATGACATTCCTCATAGAAATAGAAAAAGCAGTCATGAAATTCATCTGGGAAAATAAGAGACCCAGAATAGCTAAAGCAATCCTTAGAAGGAAGAGTGAAGCAGGTGACATCACTATACCAGACCTTAAACTATACTACAGAGAAATAGTAACAAAAACAGCATGGTATTGGCACCAAAACACTGGTAGACCAATGATACAGAGTAGAGGACACAGAGACTAACCCACAAAATTACCATTATCTTATATTAGACAAAGGTGCCGAAAACATGCATTGGAGAAAAGATAGCATCTTCAACAAATGGTGCTGGGAAACTGGAAATCCATATGCAACAAAATGACATTAAACCCCTATCTCTCACCATGCACAAAACTCAAGGACCTAGGAATACAACCAGAGACCCTGTGTCTAATAGAAGAAAAAGTAGCCCCTAATCTTCATCATGTGGGATTAGGCCCCAACTTTCTTAATAAGACTCCTATAGAGCAAGAATTAAAACCAAGAACCAATAAATGGGATGGATTCAAACTAAAAAGTTTCTTCTCAGCAAAAGAAACAATCTGTGAGGTGAATAGAGAGCCTACATCCTGGGAGCAAATTTTTACCCCTCACACATAAGATAGACCAATAATCTCTAGGGTATATAAAGAACTCAAAAGGCTAAGGACCAAAAAAACAAATAACCCAATCAATAAATGGGCCAAGGACCTGAACAGACACTTCTCAGAAGAGGATACACAATCAATCAACAAACATATGAAAAAATGTTCATTATCTCTAGCAATTAGAGAAATGCATTCCTATTTGTAAAAACAAATAGATCCATTTTCTGCCTATTGAAACTTTGAAGACTTCAATTACTTTAGTTTTTGATGTAATGTTAAAATCTTTAATCACCCATACAGGGAAAAAAAAAAAGGTTAACAGTAGCTTAGTTTTAAAAAGTTGCATTCTACTTAGAGGAAATAGTACACTATTAAAATTAGATAAAAATTAAACAAATTTCTGATATTTTTTAAAACTAAAAGGTCTTACATGTTCAATACTATGCTTTATGAATGTTGAAAAACAAAAAGGAAATGTTATATGGTACCTAAGATCAAGGAATACAATCTATTTTACAAGTTAAACCTAAATATTTAGGGAATTCATAGGAGAGTTTAGGTGGAATATAACAGCAAAATAAAATTTTGTTGGAGTTGGGGTTTAAGATGGTCCTTCAAAGACATGAAGAATGTAGAAAGATTACCAAAGAACATTCCATATTCAAATTTGAAAGCGTTGAAATTAGTAACATAAGCAAGGATTAGATTATATTCCTCAATGATCAAGATGAATCTAAGATGAGCAGAGCTATGTAATGGACATCATTGGAAAATACAGTCCAGTGGGTAAGGCAAGCTAGATCATGACAAATTCTGAAAGGATGGTAGTCAATGTGGTTCCAGTTGGATACAATGAACAGCCCAAGGCCATGTCTATAATTGAATGTGGGAGTATTTTATATACTAAAGGGAACTTTATTGAGCTTTAATATACACAAGCCCTTCCTGAAGTAGTTGGAATGATAAATTCCTACTTTTTTTGCCATAAAATCAGCATCATTTTCCATAAAGCAATTATTACTTTTGACATGAAGCAAAAGTCAGAGTTTGGGTATGTATTTGTGTCCACTAACTTGATGATTTGTGTAGGTGTTTTAACTTCCAATGTCAGGGTCAGGAGGTGGGTTAGGGCTATGCAGTGTTATGGCAATGAATCAAACTGTTCATTTTAGTCCAAAAAGTGGCCAATTCCCTGAAAAACATTCAAATAACTAAGTATAAATTAAAATAGTTACAAATTATTTGTGAAGAGCAACCATAGATTTTTTTTTAGAAAAAAGTTATTAAAGTAAGCAAGTTTTTCTATAAAGATATTATTCTTTAGTCATGCATCTAGTGTCAAGAGTTTGGGTGTGAATATGTGTGTGTACATGTACACACATTTATGTGTGCTTTAATTTCCAGAGTGTTGGTCAGGAGGCAGGGTAGGACTACAGCAGGCCAAGCCAACTAATAAACCTGACATTTCAGTCCACAAAGTGGATAGTTCACTGGAAAAAGTTCAAACAACCAAGTTTAAAATAAAATATTTACCAATTCACTTTGAAAAGTCACCACAATTTTATCTACTGAAACATATTAATGCCTGTACTGTTTCACCAGATCTAGCAATTCATCAGTCTATTATAGAAATAAACTTTATTAAACAGATGGGGAATATTTTTCACTTGTAGAAAATGTTCATTTCTACCCAATGCCTATATATTCTAGATGTTCAAAATTTATTTCTAGATCATAATACAAAGTTCAATAAAGTTGTCAAATGAAAAACTCATCGGTTACTTTTTATTATAAATATGCTTTGAAAACACTTTGCTAATTTTACAGAAAGTCATTATGTCAATAAATAAATCACCTTAATACACTGACTGATGGAGAAAAATTGTTCTAATATATAATTTACTCCTAAATGTCTCAGTATTTCAGGAAGTATTAATAGGAGCCTGACTACCTGTATCTTAAACTGAACATTAATTTTGATCACTGCTTTCCTGAATCTTAAAACATTTGGGAAATGTAATGACACGAGGACATGTTTACAAAACTATTTTCTTTTACTTCCCATCTAAACTAAGAAAGGGTAAACCTATACTAAACAATCCAAAGAGCAACTAGTAGGCACAATGTTATGTAGGCAATATTGAGAAACCACACGAAAAGTCAAGCTTAAATTCTCCAGTTTATGAATATAATATGGAGTTACAGTTGACACATAATAGAAAAATCTAAAAATCACCCCTTTTTCAGTTAACTTTCAAAAATCCAGAAAATATTCAGCATATGATCTGCTTTTCACTGCAAGAGGAAGCACATGGAAAGTGACTTCTCCAAACAGCACTCTGTTATTTCTGACCAACTCTTTTAATCAAGAGTGGTGAGACCTTGGAGCAAATCTTAAGCTGTAGGGTATGAAAACCTTCCTTCTGTGTTTTTCCAAAACTTTTTGAAACTCCTAAACTGGAGGCTGCTTTTCTATGTCAGGAGTCTGTGGTACCTTTGCTTTCTACATACTGATGGGGGTACAGAGTTAATAGGCACCAGAATTGGATATGTTTAGCAAACCAGAAAGAGGTAAAAAGAGGAGGAGGAAGAAGAGGGAAGAAAAGTTAGAAAAGAGAGGAAAGAGGAAGACAGGACAGGGAAAGGGCATTAGAGGAAGGGAGGGGAAGAACAAACACACAGACTCACTAAAGATGGGTGAAGGTTTACTTTGGAGGAAAGGTCTTAAAGTATACATGCTTTGAACTCCCAAAGAAATTAAAGGGAACACTTATGACATATAATGACAAAAACAGAATAAAATGAAAAGGGAACTGGTCTTCTGAAGAAAGAGAAAAATAATGACTTTAAAGGACTTTAAAATATTTAGAAATAGCAATGAGTAAAAATGACAATGCAAAAAAAAAAAAAACCTATAATATGGAGAACAAGCTTCAGAAAAAATCACACAAGAAAAATGAGGGGAAAGACACAGAGGCAAGGATTTCCAGAGAAGTAATGGTCATCCAACATACATAGGGCTTCTGTTCCTGAAGACAAGAGCAGAATGAATGGAGTAATAAAAAAATCATTCAAAGATATAACTGAAATAATATTTGTGAAGTGAAGGCAGACAGGATCTAAAGAACAAAAGGAGTCACTGTTGTAGAATAAAAAGGTAAATAATGACAAACTCTGGGACATAGTGAAGTGATTGAACTTCACCATTAAAGCATCTAAAAATAAAAATGAGTCACTATCAAAGAAAGAAGTAGGAAAAAGGAGAAGAAAAACACTTCTAACTTAAGAATTATCATTAGCAGCTCTAGATTCAAGAAAAATATTACCAGTGTTTTGGAAGAAAAGAGATATGATTCTAGAATTTCATATTCAAAATTAGTATATTTAAATTTCCAGACAACATGAAATTACCTCCAAATGTACAAAGTTTGAAGAAGCATACCTTCCACTTACCCAGGCATCTGTTTTTAAAAGTCCACATATTATTACAATCCAGCCAAGTTTCAGTGTCACGAGCTTGATTTCTCAATCAAATAATCAGATGGTCACAGAGTTTGGGTGCAAAATGGAGTTGATTGTAGTAGGGTTCGACAACCCCAAAGGAAAGAGAGGATTAGACAGAGAAAGATAACTGAACATGTGCTGCAGGCAATGACAAAATCTCCGTCAATCCACTGGGTGAGCTTTGGAGATCATGAGAGCATCCCATATAGGGCCATGTGACCATCATCCCACCCTGTGAAAGGTGATGTCAAAACCTAGTTGATGTCAACTGGCTGGGTAAATTTGCTAATTAGTTGTTTAGTTCTTCTATGGTAAACAGTCTCTGGTGGATATTTATTAATATGCAATACACATATAAACTATATATCTATTGCCATAGATAAGACATTATTTTAAGCTGCCATAAAAATTTTTAATGTAATGTTTTGGTCCACAAAATAAGCCTCAGTAAATTCCTTTGTTAGAAATAGTGCATAAAAACTGTCTGACAATGAGGTAATCAAATTAGGAGTGAAAACATACATATACAGAAACAGCACAATAATAAAAGCTGTTTACAAATTTTAAAATTCTCTTAGACAACTCTATTGCCATAATAAATCTAAACAAAAATCACTAGGGAAAAAACTATATATATATATATATATATATATATATATATATATATATATATA
>NW_025999864.1:3813832-3818033 GCF_001458135.2 Marmota marmota marmota
ATATATATATATATATATATATATATATATATATATATATATATATATATATATATATATATATATGATGCAATAGTATTTCGCCTTTAAAAAGAAGGAAATTCTACAACATGCACAATATGGATAAATCTTGAGAACATTATGCTAAGTGAAATAAGCTATTTATACCCAATTAAAAAAAAAACAAATACTCCATGATTTCACCTATGTGAAATATATGAAATAGTCAAATTCATAGACTCAAAGAGTAGAATGGTGGCTATCATGAGGAAACATCAGACAAACTCAAAGAGGAATATTTTGTTAAAAAATCTGTAATTATTCTAGGCTTTTCAAAAATGTCAAGGTCAATAAAAATAAGGAAAGACTGGGGGACTCTTATAAATTGAAAGAGACTAAAGGGACATTTACATGCAACATATGCTCCTGAATTGGATCCTAGACTTATAAACAACATTGTTGAGATAATTGGTAGGATTTCTTGGAGTCTGGGGGTCACATGGCAATATTAGATCAAAGTTAATTTTAATAGCTGTGTATAAGAAATGCACACCAAAGTTTGGCAAAGAGTGCTGCATTAGTCTGCAATTTGTTCTTAATGATCATGTGGGAATACTATGTATTATTTTGGTAGTTTATGTGTAAATTTGAAGTTACTGGAAACTGCTTTCACATTTCTGTTGAGTTTTATGACATAATCCTGCCCAGGGTGGCATGGCTGTGTCACTTCCTACACCTGTAGATGAAGCCCATATAAAATCCAGGACTGTAAATTTATCACAATCTTCTTCTTACCCACTTTGTATTGTGGATGTTTCTAGCACATTTTTTTACCTTCTGATTTTTCTTATTAAGTTAGAAAAACAATTGTACTTCAAATTACTAATTTTTTAGAGGAGTTCTTTTTTAGACGGAATCAAACCTGGAAATCAACCAAAATTTGCTTTCATTTTGACAAGTTATATATCATAAAAAATGTATTGGTATATCTTCTTGACTTTGGGGGAAAAAAGAAAGAAGGGAAGGAAGAAAGGGAGGGAAGAATAGAGAAATGGAGGAGGGAGAGAGGAAAGGAAAAAAAAAACAAAATTTCCTGAATAAAAAAAAAAAATTCGAGAAAGATATTTTAGTTTCTCAGAGTGATATAAAATGCTGTGAAAATTGTCCCATCTTTAATCTATTCTCAGAAGTTGTACTAGTTATCAGGCTGATATCAGGCTCATGTGATTCAAACTTACCTCTTCTAAGTAATAAAGAATCTTATAATTTAAGTGTTTTGTAGTATTCTCCATTAAAAAGCTAAAGAAAACATTGGTGTTATATAGTCTATTATTTAATTGTCTGGTATATAAAACTTGCCATTTTACAAAATAACAATATTTTTAAATAGTTTTGTAAAGTACAGGAAGATTATCTGATTATTTTTGTTTTAAAATCTATTTTTTAAATTATTGACATAAAGATCAGTAAATATGAGCTAAAAGAAAAGATATTTAAATTAAAACAGTCTGTCCTGATTCCCTAGAGAGTAATAAACCAGCATTTTAATTACTAACAAATTTATTCAATCCAGGTGTGAACCATCAAAGTTTAGAGAACTTCTCTGCTTTAAGCAAGTACTTTGCATTTGTATGAAATTATGATGCCATCAAGTTCTAACATAGATGGCAAGCTTAGAAAACTGTCAGATGTGTACTGTAGTTACATTATTTTTTGAAGTATAAATTTGCAGAACACTAAAACTACCAATATTTGCCTATAAGACAATATATACCTCTCATAGAGATAATGAAAACATCCAAGACTTTTCCCTCCATTATTAAGATTTACCAAAAAGTCATTTTTTAGTAAAACTAGAATGAAATGAATAGTTTCCTTACTGGAAATAGATTGTTATATAAACAGTTATTGGAACCATATAATCTGTATCTATAACCACTACTCCTGCTACTTTTCAACTTTAATGAAACTGTCTGTTCTGTATAGCTCTGTTAGTGCTCAAAATCATAAGGCAAGGCTCACAAAGACACATGGCAACTGCCAACATTATAATTACTTTTGTATCGATTTAAATCTAGCAAAATATTAAAATATTTTATCTCTGGAGAATGACTTGAAAATATGATCATGAAACTGAAAGTTAGGACAAGGGGCATTTTGTTTTAAATCTCAATTTGGGCCAAATCTCCATCTTTATTATTACAGTGAATGTTTTGAGAGTCTTTATGGGAATAAGGAGAACCAGCTTTGAAATGCTTTGAAATTTATATTTTGATTATATCTACGCTTGGTAAGATTGATGTATCTATCTGCTGTTTAGTTAGCTAGAATACCATTATAAGTAATATACACAATTTTTAAGTAATACCATTTATACTATTTATATATATGCATACCATTTGTAAAGTAATAAGTGCATTTCTCTATTGTAATGTCTTTTGGTTTTGATTGCTTAGCTCTGTAGTTCTAAAATATTCCTGTTATTTTTAAAGTATTATATAGTTTTCACCTACTTATGTTTTGCTTCATTCAGACTATGCATCTACCAATTTTGCTCTATTTTGAGATTAAATTTTTACATTGAATATATGCCTCAAAAAAAAGATTAAATTATTCATAATTTAATGTTTACCAAAGAAAAATATTTACCACATATAAAATCTACTTATCTTGACTTTTGGAAAGTAGAATTTTCTAATTCAGGAGAAGGACTCACTATTTCAGACATTTAATCAAGAGCTGGATAAGGACAGAGTGGGTT
The DNA here is from genome assembly GCF_001458135.2 of Marmota marmota marmota. Taxonomy (NCBI): domain Eukaryota; kingdom Metazoa; phylum Chordata; class Mammalia; order Rodentia; family Sciuridae; genus Marmota; species Marmota marmota. The sequence goes on from NW_025999864.1 coordinate 3,816,594, forward strand.
GCTGCAGTTGCAACATATACCAGAGTCACACTATAGTGCCCTCCTGTGGAGGTTTGGTTAAAACTTCATCTTTGTGCCCATGAGAGTGATTTTCCAAACTAAGTGGCAAACTCATCACATCCAGAATTCCTGAAGTTCGGTTTACTTTGGTCATTTTTAAATTTGTGACTAGATATTAAATTGTTTTTAAAATATAAAAGCATTCCCAGTTCAGAAGATTTACAATGCAAAATATAAATTGAGGAATGTCAGTTTTTCATCTCATTTCTTAATTATTTTATTGAAATGGGCGTTTCCTGATTGTTATTTTAATAAATACTAAAAGAGGAAATAGCATAATCAAATGCTTAACTTCCTAGTTAAGTATTCATTTACCTAAATGAATTCTCTAACTTACATGTTTTTATGTGATGAAAACAGTTTTCTTTTTAAATACATAAAAACTATAATATTTTTAAATTACAAAAGAAAAAATGACAAAGAAGATTTTGTTTAGAATACATATATTCATTTGGGTACAGATTTTTTACAAGGACCTAACACAAGTCATTGTTTTATAGAAATATTCCACTAAATATCATATGTCCCTCCCTCTACGCTCTTTGTAAAGAAAGTAAAATACATAGAAGGATGATCATTTAGGGATGTGTGACATTATTGTAATTGTGCATTTAAAAATAACATGCACAAATAGAAATCAGAAATTTTTCCCATATAAAAAAATATGTACTTATTTATATCCATCAAAAGTTGAATGCAGGGCGGGCGGGCGCGCGTGTGTTCGCGCTGTGGGATGCGGGTGGGAGGGCAAGTGTACCCTGGGACGCGCGACAATCACGCTTGTAGATGAAGGCGCGGCTCCATGTGTGGGGGCAGCTCGCGGCGCCGGAGCCTCCGGTGTTTGGGGTTTCTCAATTGTGCTTAAGCTCCTTAAATCCTTGATCCTGGAGCTGTGTACCCAACAGGCAGAAGACTCAGTCTGTATGTATTGTATATGTGCCTGAAATGTACACTTGACACATCTCCACTGGTATGCTCGATTTAAGAAAGTAAATAGAAGTTTTCAAGGATGAACGGAACGTTAATTAAAAAGTGAGAACTTGAGGAACCAAGAAGATGGCGGCGAGGGGAGTGCATTACCCCCGTGTGCTGCTTCACTGTGTGGGAGTATGACAAGTAAGGACGGCTAAAGGATATCTTGTTAGGAATTTCCAGCAATAGTGGGGTGCTCCGGATCCTGGAGGAAGGATTTCCATCGCACGAGGATCGGCTACGGGGACTCAAACGCGAGAGGTTTGTCGCACGGAGGGTAACTGCTTATTCAGCAAATCGCCCCGCGGCAAAAGTCTGCAGTGTGCGCTGGGATAGAGACGCAGGGTTACAGCGCTGCAGTTTCTGCCAGCCGCGCAAGCACCGTACTCAGGGCTGAATTCTGGGTTC
>NW_025999864.1:3823277-3850335 GCF_001458135.2 Marmota marmota marmota
AAAAAAAAAAAAAAAAAAAGTTGAATGCAAAAGTTTTTTCAAACTGTTAAGCATTTTTTTCTCAGTTCAAGAATTAACTTTTTCCCAAGGATAAATTAAAGTTACTTATTAGATACATATTTTGAAATAATTTGGTTCATTTTTTCCCTCTCAACCCTAAACTTCCTTTTTTGCTTAGTTTCACAGGAATGGAAATATAAACTTTATATAGTGTGCACACACACACACACACACACACTAAGAACTCTTTATGCACATTTATAATTAAGTTTCAATATATACAACATTCTCAGATTGGAAGATTCAGGTATCTGATACTTTCTGTTTTATTTACTCTTTTCCTAGCTCACTGCTTCACTAACCAACCTTTTCTAATTTGCTAATGCTAAAGATGCCTACCGACTACTCAAAAGTCTGTCCTCCTTCTTCCATAGGAAACTAAATAGGTGTTAGGAACCACTAGACCGGAATTAAGACTTTCTGTAAGAAGTAGAGAGGGGAAGGAAAAAGAAAATGAAAAGAGTTAAGAGAAAAGCCAGAAAGCTAGCTACAGCATTTTGTGTCAACAGAAAATACAATGGATTTTTGTCTTTTCACATAAATCTCTTTAAATCTGTCTCCTGCAAATGGAAAGGGGGAAGCACTGGTTTTTTCAAAGTTTAAATGTCTGTAATTATAGACTATTAGGTAATTGGCAACGTCCACACCTGAAGAAGTAAGCAGAGCTCTTTCTGAAGCCATAGCCATGATCAAAAGATTATGAGTAAGCACATCCAAACTACAAGTGTTGGACAAAATCTTAAAATAAAAACAAAAATAGGATGAGAAAGTGTGAAACAGGGAAAATGGCTTAATTAATGAGACCACATTAGATTAGAAGCATAATAGAGACCTAAACTAACCTAAACTTTTAGATAGAGTAAGCTTAGTACAGAGCAGCCTTGTTGGTCTTTTAGTTCCAAAGAAAATCTAGAAGAATCAGATTTTCCAAAGTCAGGAATACATTCAATTTCATCTAAAAACAAATGGGAAATGTAAGATGTCTCTGTAGATCAGTCTAAAAATCAGTAAGACAAAATTGGGGCCCAGCTAAAGAATGTCCCTCAAAGCATGCAGGATGAACTCCAAAATGCCATCTACATGACAGCATCACTTGGCTCATAGTCCAAAGGGAAGACAAAGGTTGAGAACACTCTTTCTTCAGAAAGCTTATTCAATATCAGCCAGAACTTGATCTGCTTTCTTCCTAAACTCCAAAAATGTCCGAGAGCAGTTTTCTGTCATAAAATCAGACTGAAATCACCTAAGACTAGGTTTTGTAATCTTCAAATCTTGGGTCCAAGTTTTCAACCATGATCCCCTGGGGTAGCCAGATTTAGACAGAGAGCCATAATCTGGTTCCAGGGCAGGCCTTCTTGAATAAATGAAGGCCTTGTTTTCAAGGAGTTGAGGCTATAACTGAGAAAGTTACCATTATCTACTATCAACGTACCTTTCCGAAACCTTTTTTTTTTTTAACCCTAAATAACATTTTCTTTCTCTCCATTCTCTGTCACATGTGTCATAGCAAAAACTACTCTGAAGGCCTGATGAAAGTTGAGGAAGAGAAGAATGAGTAACTGAGTCAGAAAATCAAAAGGAAGAAACGAAGGTTTGGAAAGGTGCTCACAGTTCTGACTCAATCTTTTCCTACAGTCCTTTCCCTTAACAGTTCTGAAATATTATGGTTCAGAAGGCCCACCAAGGGGATTCCTCTGTTGTCTTTAAATCTGACCCGAGTTACCTGGAGCACTTTGGAAAAGGAAACTATTAACACCCCCTTTGTGATTCCACTAAATAGAATAGGGCTGGGCTTCTCCAGGTTTTAAAAGCTCCAAGTGCATCTTTGATTTTGATGCACAGCTGTGGCCAAAAACTAGCAGATTAAACTTCACTGTAATGGGGTATAATTTACTGGCATAAGTCCACCTACCCATATTCTCTTCCAAAGAGATACAGTTGGTACGGTTTATTATTATACAGTTAGGAAACAACTAAAAGTGAGCTCGATACTGTATGTTAGTATTATCTTTCCATTTCCACTTTCCTTTAATAGAAGATTTCTAGCTGAGTGAATAATTAAGTGGAATAAAGACTTAATTCCCCAACCTTTCTGCAATAAGTCAGTACACTTAGTCAAAATTAAGTTTTGACTAATGTCATATGAGAAGTAAATTATGAAACTTCATGTAAGTGCTCTTTAAGGATCACACTCTTTTTTTTTTAACCTTTCTATTTTGTTGGCTAGAATATGAAGGGTGTTTGGGGCCATTACATAATCTTGGAAATGGAGCCAATAAAGGAGCTACAAGACAGACGGAACCTAGATCCCAAAAGACTTGGTAAAAAAGGAGAGCCACGATAAGAGCTTTGTACTATTTACTTCTGAACTGCTATGTGAAGGCAATGGAAAATTCTATCTTGTTAAAGCTGATGGATCTTTGGGTTTTCTATCACTGGTATTTTACCCAAATACACCAATGTTGCTACTTTGTATTGCTAACAAATGAAGAGTATCCATCTTTAATTTTAAAATACTTAAATTAAGACACTTTAATGATAGCTTAGAATCAAAATATTATACTTTCTCTTCTCAAAATATAATTTTTCCTACAGCAAGGGGTGCAACACAGTGGGAGAAGATTTAGCTAGCATTTACAAGATCCTGGGCTTGAAACCCAGCACCACACATAAAAATTATTTCTTTCCTATAACTCTTAACATAGAAATTATAATATATGCGATATTATATCATAATAACTACACTTGACAATAAATGTACTAGTTTTAACCTTCTTACAAATTCTATACAGTAAAAAATACTAATTTAAGCACCAATAAATTTGAATTTCAAATACATCAACCTCGTCTGCACTAATAGTAAACTTTGGTTTATAAAAGAACAAAGACACGATTTATATACTAAATGATTTATATATACATTTCTATGCCCCTAAAAACCAAACAGTATGGGGAGACTGTTTGGTTTTAGGGGCATAGAAATGTGAACTTATCTGTGGTACACATTTCTCACACTGGTGCACGCACACACACACACACACTCAGGCACTCAACACCTCTTTCTTTTTAAAATTTATATGACAGCAGAATGCATTACAATTCTTATTACACATATATAGCACGATTTTTCATATCTCGGTTGTATACATAGTATACTCATGCCGCAGTCCGAACAAGTCAAAATAACACCTGGCATTTTGCCAGGGGAATGTTAGCGTTGGTAAACAAGTCTGGATGGTGCCTGGCAAAATGCCAGAGGGAGTGGTTTGAGAAGTAACAAAAGCGAGCCATTAAGTGTGGAGATTCCTTATTGGTTGACTGATGTATCTAGTTTATGCTAATTAGATAAGCTGTGTGGAATGTATAAATACTGCTCCTGTCCTGCAATAAAGGGCTTCCACTCCTGCTGTATCAATGTACACAAGTTGTTCATCACCAGGTGGAAGCCGTTTATTGCAGGACAGGAGCAGTATTTATACATTCCACACAGCTTATCTAATTAGCATAAACTAGATACATCAGTCAACCAATAAGGAATCTCCACACTTAATGGCTCGCTTTTGTTACTTCTCAAACCACTCCCTCTGGCATTTTGCCAGGCACCATCCAGACTTGTTTACCAACGCTAACATTCCCCTGGCAAAATGCCAGGTGTTATTTTGACTTGTTTACAGACTCTAACATACTCACACCAATTGGAGACTTCATACCTGTACTTTGGATAATAATGATCATTACATTCCACCATCATTAGTAACCCCATGCCCTCTCCCTTCCCCTCCACCTCTCTGCCCTATCTAGAGTTTGTCTATTCCTCCCATGCTCCCCACTCCCTATCCCACTATGAATCAGCCTCCTTATATCAAAGAAAACGTTCGGCATTTGGTTTTTTGGGATTGGCTAACTTCACTTAGCATTACCTTCTCTAACTCCATCCATTTACCTGCAAATTCCATGATTTTATTCTCTTTTATTGCTGAGTAATATTCCATTGTGTATATATGCCACATTTTTTAATCCATTCATCTATTGAAGGGCATCTGGGTTGGTTCCACAATTTAGCTATTGTGAATTGTGCTGCTATAAACATTGATGTGACTGTGTCCCTGTGGTATGCTGTTTTTAAGTCCTTTGGGTATAGACCAAGGAGAGGGTTAGCTGGGTCAAATGGTGGATCCATTCCCAATTTTCCAAGAAATCTCCATACTGCTTTCCATATTGGCTGCACCAATTTGCAGTCCCACCAGTAGTGTATAACTGTACCTTTTTCCCCACATCCTCGCCAGCACTTATTGTTGTTTGTATGCATAATAGCTGCCATTCTGACTGAAGTAAGATGAAATCTTTCAGTGGTTTTGATTTGCATTTCTCTAATTGCTAGTGATGATGAACATTTTTTAATGTATTTGTTGATTGGCTGTACAACATCTTCTACACTGGAAATCTTTCTTTACTCTTGATGCATGTTTATAATTGGTCTTGCTCTCTTGCGCAGGACAGCATTTGAATTTGGCAACATCCGCTGTTTATATGCAAGTGGACATTGCTAATTATAAATAAAGTGTGTTTTCGTTTTGTTTTGTTTTTCTAAATCATTGAGGTAGACCCAGAATCTTTGCTTGTAACATTTTATTAATAGTTTCAGTTGCCCTCCCAGTCTTTTTCAACAAGGGTTGTGCAGAAATCTAAGTGCTACAGAAAAAAATATCACTATTTTCTTAATTTTATCAAAGACAGGACATAATAAAAGTTAATTCATTACAAAAAGTAGATGCCTTGGGCATGAGGGTTAAATTTTCTGGGAAACTTGCTTGAGAAGTTGGGAACTGTTATCAATTGAATGTGCAATTGTATTTAGAAAATATTTTATAATTCAAACAGCCCTCAAACTGACTAGTTTTCTAACCAATTCATTCAAATTAATAATATTTGATAGACATAGATGTAGCTTTAATTCTGCAGAACTTTGAGTTCATTTTAAATTCTATCTTTGGTAAGGATTCTCATCTAAATGTTACTAACAGCAATTTAGCTTTCAGGTTTTAAGCATAATAAAAGCAGTATTTTGAGCAAAGTAACTTGGCAATGTTACATACAACATTTTGAAATGAAAGTGATTAGGGACAGAAAGACTAATTAGGAAGTTAGGAAATTGAGAAATTATTAAAAAAAATGCTAGGATATAGCAATGGTAATGGAAAGAAAGGCCAAGTTTAAGAAATATTAAGAAGATTTTTAACATAGAAATTGGTAAACAGTTGTATATAAAAGACTAATAAGCTTAGATGAACCAAAACTTGTACAGATTTTAACAAGAGTTCATAAAAGTGCAATTATATCATTAATGTGATTAGCAAAGCCATTTTTCTTAATAGTAAGGGTTGTGATGATGATTTTAGTGTTAAATACTTTAATATAGTATAGGAATGACAACATACAAACTTCCTACAAAGAATTGGAGAAACTGGCAAGACAACTATGTTAGAAAGGTCATCAATTGAACTGGGAGAGGAAATTCTTGTATAATAATGTATATCCAGCCCTCTGTGTGCAGGTATTCTTTCTGCTACCAATTATTATGACATTTTTACACACAGGTGCCAGGCACAAAGTCTTATTACAGTGAGAGTGTGTCCTTTGGGGTCAGGCACTGGACATGTGTAAGAAGTAGAGGAGAAACTCTGTTTGAAATGTATGGAACTAGAAGCCAGTCTATGGAAAATTCTTTTAAACATCAACTGTGTAGAAGCTATTCAAGTCTTGCCATGAGTTAAATGACATTTTAAGAACTCTAAAATATATTTTTGGAGACTTAGAATAAAAACCAAAGTGCAAATGAAATGCAAACATTTTATTCAATAAATTTAAAATATACCACTTTAACTGTAATTTGGGCAGACATTTGGAATGTTTTAGTTCAACAAGTGAGAAATTACAACTTGTGATTTGGATTTATATGTAGGGTACTGTCTTTTGTCATCTTAAAGTTGATTTATTAAAGAAGTGAAGAAATAAAAACACAATGGAAGCTGAAACAGGAGCAATGCAAATGAGCAATGAAATCAATAGAAATTATTCTGACTTCAAGAAGCAAATTGCAACTTCCCAGAATCCAGATCATAACAATTAAAAGTCATAATCCAATAAGAAGAGATACTTCTTAAATAGAGGCAATGAATAGGCATCTAGATTGCTTGATAATTCAATTAATAGAAAGGAGGACATCAGACAACATAAGAAGATTTAAACTTCTTGCATTTTAATAACAACTACTAATATCAATTAAGATAACAAAATGTATAATATGCATGTACAGTGAAGGCATCAACACTTGTTGGTTAATGAGTCCTTCATTCAGGAATAAAAAGTCTTTTAAATTGTTCTCTGCATGAGAGAAGCTGAAAATAACTTTAAATATTGCAGTTCATGGATGATGGAAACTTGATAAAGGTTTTCTCAAATTTGACAGCAATCCTAAAATGTATATGATATTACTAGTGAACATTCATGAGGCTAAATTTTCCCAAACTATCAGTAATAAAAACATTTCCATTAACCAAACTAGAAGAAAGACCGAATAACCCTCCTATTCTTTCTATGGAAAATAGTGTTATAATATTGTTGTATCTGAAGAGCTATTGAGTATGATATCTAAAAATAGGGTAAAATGTATTGTAGATATGGATTAAGCAGTTAACAATTTTTAAATTAAATTTTTAATGAATGTAATTTGTTGTTAATTCTTTTATTATTCTATATACTCACTTTTGTGAACTATATATTCACTTTTGTACCTAATTTTGCATCATTATTCACCTTTGGGCTTCACAAAATCCACCAGCGCTATTGTACATGGCTCTTACTGGGGGAAGCAGGGAGACCAGATGGAAGGTGATGGATGATGTGGTCTAGGTGGCTTGGAAGAGGGTGGTGGCAGAGAAGGTAGAGAAAAGCTTCATATATGTTTTAGAGCAGATCTGCCAGGCCTTGCTGAAGAACTGAATGCAAAATGTGAAGGAAACAAATAAGTTGGTGATGACCCCAGGATTTAATTTGACAGTTGTGTGGATATTAGCACCATTACCTCTAAGACCAGGGAAGGCACAGGTTTGAAGGAAGAAGAGTTCCTTCATTTTGGACATGTTACATTTGTCATAGTTTCTCAGCTACGCTACACAGCTTTCCATGCTGCTTGTCATGCAATACCCTGAAGTCCCATCCACAGTAGACGGTTAATTCAAAGAGAACAAGAACTGACTGCTTTTTGCCCTCATGAGCATAAAGTTTCTATTCAATTAAATTTAACCTCTGTCATAACAACGATATGCAAGTTAGCTAGATTCAGATTTTTTGAATCAAACTCTTAACTATCAAATAAAGTGCCAAAATTTGGAATGAGATAGATGAGAGTTCGCACCTTAGTCCCCACCACTAACTGGGAAACTTAGAACACTAGAATAACTTCCCAGAGCCTCTTATTCCTCATCTGAAAATAAGAATGTTTTTACTCACAGGATTGTTACAAAGGAAAAATAAAACAATGCTTGCAAAACTCTTACTACAGTGTCCAGCATGCATTAGCTCCCAGTAATGATAGGATGTGCTTGCATTTGGTTGTCTTGCTAACAGAGATATACCAAAATCAGTGTACCAGAGAATGTTAAAAGAGAGAAGTTGTGTTTTCATCATAACATATTTTGAATAATTTCAGGAGAAGATAGTAGGTTTCTGAACTCTTCCAGTCCTGAAAAGGAGGAGGAGGGACTAAAAGGCACTGTGAGCAAAAATAGAATGAATTTACCCAATTCTTTACTGCACTATTTAACCTCTGCTTTCTTAATCATATGCACAGCAGGAGAAAGGATGTGCTAAAACAATTCATGTGTCATGAACAAAGCAGCCACAGATTTTAGCTCAAAAATCACACTAGGAAAACTACCAGTTGGAAGTAAAGTAATAAGACCAAATTTATTTTTTTTAATTGAGTCTTGAGTTACAAGCAACCCTTTAATTACATTAATCAAGCAGGCTTCCTCTCAGCAAATGATGAGGGAAATACATTGTTCTAACTTTTGCTAAATTTGTTTTTAAAAATTGCTGAATATTATTTGGACATATGGAAAATAGACCTCTTGAATTTTTCTATTTTTTCAATGTAGCTATAGCAAAAGACAAATATGCACTTAGTTCCAGATATAAGCTACTCTATAAAACTGTAAGTCACATTTGAAATTTCAAACATTTACAACATTTCAATATTTTAAAACACTGGCACTCCTAAACTAAATTCCACTTAGTTGTTGTTGAACTTTAACCATAACATTTTCTACTATTTTTTCTGCTAACTTTTTAAATTTTTGATATATAGTCCCAATAAAATTGGTTCTACCAATTGTTTGACTGTCAATGGGCAGGCTACTTGCCCCATTTGACATGTAAAAAACATAAGTCTTATAGGAGAGTATGTAACTTGCTAAAAGGTCATGTAGTTATTAAATACCAAAGTCAGAACTAAACCTAGGCCAGTTTGACCCCAGCCCTTTACTAACACCATGTACATCTTTTGTTCTAGAATGCTCTGTCTCTCACTTTCTACAAGCTACTTCTGTCCGCCTGCCTTTGGGATTTCCTCTCCCTCCCCGACCCCATCTTCATGCTAGCTCTTTATTTATCCTCATTCAACCGAGGCACCATCTCAACTTTAAGATTTCTCTGAATATTTAATCTCTTCCCTCTCGTTAGAATGAACTGGCTGTCCTTTTTCTAAAATTCCCTACTTATACTGCTAATAATTATTTTACTCTGCAAATTTCCTAATATGCCATTCCCCACCCCCACAGACTAAATTGTGACATTTTTGAAAGGCAGGACTGTATGCTGTTTTTATTCGGATCCCCAACAATCTAAGATAGTACTTCGCTTGTAGTGCATGCTTAGAAAGGTATGCTGAAAATGGCATAAATAAAAGTTTTTAAAATATATAGCTCTTTGTTTTCTGAAAAAAAATATGAAAGCTTGAAGGAATTACTGGGAGTTTAGCTTAACTTTTGAAGATCACATAACATTTATAGAGAAGGGCAAGTGGAATGTTAAAATTTAAAGCAAGTTATTTAGAATAAGTCCTGAATTGAAATGTCTAAATTATAACATCAATACAGGAGATATAAAGAACTTTAATTTATATTTCTGTCATTTCTAGTGATATTATGATAATTCAATAAAATAATTAATATTTTATAGTAAGGGCTTAAATGTGTACATTAAACATTTTATATTTTCTGGCCTTTAGAATTGATTATTGCCACTTAATTTACACTTTGTCCAAGCAAGTAAAACAAACTGAGAATCTTTTTAATCAGTGTCATCAAGCAACCTGGCAACAACTCATTTGATCAAATAGTCCATAAATCAAACTGGTTTGAGACAGATGGTGTTTCTTAGATAACTAAGAACATCCTTGGTTCAAGATGAAACAGAACTAGTTCTTCAGTAGATGGCACTACTGGGTGGCATTGGCATATCAGCCTTTATTACGATAGGAGGCGCTAAAGAGCCAAAGCTACTGTACTTGGAAAGTATGCCATCAGCCCTAGTACTTACTACTGCCCCATGGCCACCATTAACCACCTCAGGCCCTATCTAAGGAAAAAATATGACACGGTAGGAATGGAATTAAATAAAACCAAAAGTTCAATAACATTGAAATAAATAGGATGAACACTTTGAAAGTGTTATGAGTTTTCAGTTCCAAATGTGCACTATATTGTGAAAACCTGTATTTTAAGTAAATCATATATTTGTTACTCTTTTCTTGGATTAGTGTCTAGTCCTTTGAAAGGGTAGCAACATTTCAGTGCTATTCCTAAGTATATATAGTCAGTAATGTTTGTTAAGAGCTTTGGGATAAAAGGACTATATAAATGTCAGTAGTTATTAATATTTGGATTTTTATATTTAGCTATCAAATGTGTTTTCCATGATCTATCATCAGAGGTCTATTTGTAGCCTTCTAACATTTTAAGTAAAAATAACCATTGGCCAACAACAATATTTCTTCTGTTCTTTATAATCAAAGTAATATTTATTAGAAATTAACAATTATGCTCAAATTATTCAAGAGCCAAATTTATTTTGACATTTTTATATTTGAAGTCAATTATTGCAACTGATTCCTCTGGCTTTAAATAAGTATTGTGAGAAGCAGTCAGCCGAAAATAGTGTTTACCCACTTACCCTACCAGGCCCTTCCCTTTTTGCTCTTTGTTTGGCTGATCCCTAATGACACATCACTCAGATGTCAGTTAAATAAAGACAGACTAACCAACAACCCTATAACATAGCCCACTTGTAGCCATTTTTACATACTATTATAATTGTACACATCTTTGTATTCTTTGCTTTCTCACCCAACCTGCAAGCTGTAAACCCCTGCAAGGACAGAAATCCTGCTTATGATGTTTCTGGCACATGGAATGTGCCCAAATCAATTGAATTGAACCAAAATCTAAATCTCACACAAAAGAAAAAAAAAGAGCATGTGTCTGCTACAATATAAAGTATACTAGCAAAAGAGTCAGCAAATCTAGCAAAATGGTTTTTCAAATTTTTTTCTTAAATGCCATTTCAACTTCCTTCCAAAGTATTTTTTAAAGGGAGTGGTGGAGGTCGGGGGCAGGGGTGACAGGATGGAACAGTTGTGTTGACCTTACAACTGATTCTTTGATATTAGAGTTCAAATACTAGTTTAGGTTAAAAACCAAGACAGTTTTTAGGGCCTCTTGTCACTAATGCATATATCAAAGACCACACAAATTCCCATGTTGGCATTGGCTCATAAGAACAAGAATAGGTCAAAATATATTGGCAGAGCTATATAAAGGAGTCTACAAAATACAGGCCTATGCATTCTGGCTCAATCCCTGCAACATTGCCCTTCACTTTTATGAGTACTAAATTTCACTCTAGTTTTAATAATAATAACAATAAATATAATAATAAAATCTTGTTTATATAAGAGGTTCATCTTGTTAAAAATGCATTGAGACTCATGGAGCTTTATAGGACCTAATTTATGCTCTCTTTGGTGATTTAAAGGTGATAACTTCATGTGATTCATTGCCACAGAATTCTGAATTTTAATAATATAATGACTCATGATTTTTACATTTCTTAGAGAACCAGCTTGCTTAAAACCATTGCAGTTGTTTTTACTGGGGTCATCTGAACTACAGTTCCCAGAATGTTCATGAAAGGGACATGCTTTATGTGTTCTGAACGGCTGTAATCTATCATGGCTGGTGCTAGGTCGACAGATTATGAGTTTACAGTGTCAGCCCAGTGAATTAAAGCTTTGTTGTAGACCAGCTTGCTATGCAATTATTTCCAGTTCATATCCTATAAATCAGCACTGGTCACATGACAATCAGAAATTTCCATCTAGCATTTTAAGCATCTATGTTTTATCTTAATTGTGCTATATGATTCTACACCTAGAACAGTGTGACATGACTGGAACCAATAACTTAGAAAATAAATCTCACTGTCACTAGAACCTATTTAAGGAATATTCTATGTTCTCGCTTTTCTTTCTTTCTTTCTTTCTTTTTTTTTTTTTTTGTTGAGCTGTTTGGTATTTATGTTGAAATAATAGGAAAAGAATTTAAATAGAAACACTTCTTATGTCTTATCTCTGCAAACAAAAAAAAACATAATTTACAATAAATTAGCACAGCAGTTGTTAGTGTAGCTCAGCTTTATTTTGCAATTCTCACACCTAAGCTCACAAGATGACACTTTTTCTGATAAGGTAATCTTTATAAGGTAGTTCTGTAGGTGATTAAATCTGACAGATGCTAGTGAGATGGTGAAGTTCAGAGATATAATAGCAAACACTTTAAAAAAAATTCTTGTTAAAATAATAAAGTGCCTCATGATATGCCAATAGAAAAATCAATCTAATAGAAGAATCATTTACAATGTTATATTTCTGCATCTAAAACTGAAGTAAAATTATTCATCAATAAGTAAATATATAAATTATAATAAAATGTAAGAGAACTGGCATTTTTTTAGAATAAAGAATATTACCTTCCCAGTCATTTTTAGTATTTACACATCATTGTTGAATAGAATGAGAATAGAAAGCTTTTAATACAAATAGAAGCTAAAGAAATAGAATGTGTCTTTTCATAACATTTTGATAGTCTATCTGTTCTTCAAAACATGCCTTGAACACCAGATCCTTCAAAGGTAAAGACTTTGTCTCCTCCTGAGGCAAAGAGAATAATCAGATGGCTGATGTTTCCAGTGATACTAGCAATCTGAAATATGTTGAGACTTAATTGCAGATTGTATAATTATATTAACCCAATTAATGCTATAGCTTAGTTTTGCAATGACCTTTATCATTTGAATGTTTTAAAATCTGGTTTCTAATTTCTAGCAGAATTTTGAGACAGTAACTCATTGTCCTTGCTTTTTCTCTTTTGCTATTTTTTTTTTGATTACTTAAATGATGTTAGCTTTTCTAAAGTCAATTGGTATTACAATCTGTTGAAGTATTATATTACAGGAGGTGCTTTTTCTGGTTTTCTTATCTAGATATAGGTTGCCTAAAGTACAGAGTTCATTTATAAATACCAGGAAGTTCCCTGAATCGAGTAAATTAACATGCTGGGCCAGATTCACTGGCTTCATTAGCAACCCCTCATACCAGGACTGTGTTCATACAAGTGTGAAAACCAGAACGACCCTTGAAGGATTTCCCTGGCCTGAATAATTCCCTAATCAGGGAACAGGAAGCTACACTCATCCTGAAATTTCAGTATGCCACCATCTATTCATTTTCTATAACTTCTCCTTGCATGGACACCCTTTGGAAAGTACAGCAGGAGTATGAGAAAGTCAAGAAGCAGGATTGGACACCCAGATAAGGAGCAACCTGGGTATGAGTCATGTTGGGGGAAGGTGAAGAATATACAGGGAAAATTCTAGAATTTAGTGCCTTGCACCACAAGAGAATATATAGCAGAGAAAAATAATCATAGAGTGACTTATTGACCATATGAGGCCACACAATGATTTCCCATATTTAATTATTCAATAAATATTTACTACTTTCCCACCATTTATCAGCCACCTGCTAGGCAGTAAAGTAGGAAACAAAATAGATGAAGTCACTATTCTCAGGGAGCTTTTATTCAGCATTGTTAACGACATAAATTGGTGATGATGAAATCTCAAAGAAAAAAAAAAACTTCAGACTTTTAAGTTTTTTGTATATGCCAGATACTGTGTAAGTGCTTTTCACATATTAATTTAACCCTCACAAAAACCTATGAAGTGAATAGTCATTGTTTTCCTCATTTTCTAGATGTGGAAATAGTGGCCCTTGTTGTGGGACCAGGCAAAAGAGGTAACCTCAGAGAGGCGAGTTACACCTTTTACTTATAATGATGACAGTATTTTGACATAGCAGATGACAGTACTTTTGGTGCTAGATTTGTAGAACACTATTTCTCTGTTTCCCACTCAAATAAGTGAATGATTCAAAACATAAAATCAGGTGTCTGAAAACCACAGGACAGAAACAGCACCCAGGTCCCCACAGGACAGCTCTTGATACAAAGCCAATACACTACTGGCTCTCTGCCAGAAAAGTAGTTTGGTTCAGCTATATAATCCCCTTTGTGAAATGGATGGATCTGATCGGGAATGAGAGCTGCAGTGTGGACAATGAAACGCGTCCACAACAGAAGTAATATCTTATTCAACCAGGTTTGACTTGAAAATTATATCAGCTATGAAAATTATTTCACTGTCGTCTTCTGTCATGAGTAATCATGCCATATTTAATTTTAATCATTAATATGTAAAAATAATAAAAGCCACCAAAATAGTCCATAGTCAATTTTCTGATAAAATAAATTTGCTTTTTCCCCAATTTGTGATTTAAATGGCCTCCAGAAAGTTTTTTGAAACTAAGTGTTAATTAAAAATATGGAAATGGATTTAAAGCACATTACTGCACATGGTTGAAGAGATTTGTTCACACAACCATACCTATTTTTCAATGTATTTTTAACTGTCTAGGTTATTGGTTGTTTTTCTGTATGCCTCTTCCTAGAGAAAGCTGTGATTCCATTGAAAACAGTAATTACAATTACAACAAATAGGATAAATTGCTATTTGAGAAGGAACCATGCAGTTTTAGTCACCAAAAGCAAATGGATGCTACTATGCTTTCTTATTTACACAAATGAATTAAGCATGTTCTCAGATTTCTTTATAAACCCAATTCTTTTTATATCTTGCCATGTTTTTTTTAAAAAAATTCAATCCTCCATGCCTTTCATTGATTTATTTTTGGGAACAATCCACTATAGTAATGAGCAAATTCTCTCTGCAATTACCAGAGAACTTGTGTTTTTAGATCTCCATAACATCTTACATCCTTTTTTCTTTTCTAAGCCTCTATTCCTCACCCATAAACTGGAGATAAACATTTTGGGGATCCATTAAAAAAAAACAGTAGAATTCCAGTTGCCCCTAAAAATTAGGTGTATGAACTTTGAAGGCAAATAGCCCTGGGTTCAAGTTCTGACCAGATTTACTATTTTCTAGTCATGTGACTTGGATGAGTGAATTAACCTCTTTGTGCTTTAGGTTCTTCATCTTAAAAAAAAAAAAAAAAAAATGAAGCCAGGGCAAAGGATGTGGCTCAATGGTACAGCACTTACCTAACTTGTGCAAGGCCCTAGGTTTGATCCCCTGCACCACAAAACAAACAAACAAAGTAAAAAAGTGAGACTAATAGAACCTCTTTTCACAATGCACTACAGTGAGAAAAACCTAAAATTTATAATATGCTTTTTAACCAACCCAATGCCAAGCACAAGTAAGTTCTCAGTAAATAAGAGCTGCTTCTTTTTCTTGTCATCACCATTTATTTTCCTGCATGGCATCCAGCACTACCCTCTGCACAACTCCAGTGGATACCTTTCACAAGGGTATTTGGGTGGGGAATCAAGGTTGGGGGACAACATAAATTGGAAAGCAATGGAAATTGTGGCCTCTGAAGGAGGGTGTCTTGGCAGCACCCCCCTGGAGACTTTCTGTTGTTGTTACTTCCATCAGGAGCTGGGTGGGGGGATTCTTCAGAATTTGAACTACACTGTGTCTAACAAAGAACCATCCATCAGAGGTTGGAGTTGGGGTTCAGAGGAAGAGGGCTCGCCTAACACACACAAGGCGCTGGGTTTGATCCTCAGCACCACATAAAAATAAATAAATAAAATAAAGATATTGTGTCCAACTACAACTAAAAAAATATTTTTAAAAAATCAGTCAATTTATATAGCAGCTTAATCATCCATCAATTAAAAACAGCCATCAGGCTAGGCTCAATGGCACACACCTATAATCCCAGTGGCTCAGGAGGCTGAGGCAGGAGGATCATGAGTTCAAAGCCAGTGTCCGCAAAAGCAAGGTGCTCAGCAATTCGATGTGACCCTGTCTCTAAAAAAAATACAAAATAGGGCTGGGGATGTAGCACAGTGGCAAGTGCCCCCGAGTATTCAATCCCCAGATCCCCAGTACCAGAAAAAAAAAAAAACCTATCAATGCAATCAAATCAGTGAGAATCTTTTCTTTATTTTGTTTTTTTGTTTGTTTAGTTGGCTTTGGTTTTGACATTGTAGTATTCAAACAAAGAGTCCAAGACTTCACAGATCACTAAGAAATACAGATACTACAGTGATGTGGCAATACAGCTACTAGGTTGGCTTCCAGGTACCATTTTTCATGACACACTTTTAACCTGAACTATATGTGGCTGATCAAACAAACCAGGCAGTCTGGAATTTTTTAAAAGAACAGATATCCTAGTGGTACACCCAGCATCTACTGAATGCCTCCTATATACAAAGACCTGTGCCCTCAAGATGAGTAAGATATGCTACCTGACCTCAAATTAGTTCCACAAAATGGTGGGAGATCACTCATACCTCGCTATAACTCAAGAGCTATGTGACAAGTGGAATAAGCAAATTACTCTGAGAACACAAGGAAGACAAGAAAAACTTCCCTGAGGTGAATGAGTTGGTCTAGAAGACCCAATGGAACATTGGCAGGGTCCAGGGAGAAAATCCCTCCCTCTCAGCAGAGAGAACAGCCCAGCCAAAATGAGCCTGGAAAAGCAGCCTTACTCATGCTGTTTAGTTTAGTTTTTGGTTGCTGGGGTATTTTGGGGGGGGGACAGGTAGGGGTGACAGTCATCTAATAAATTTTTATGGAGCACCTACTATGTTCCAGGTACTGTGTTTATTGGGAAAGTGTATGTAGTCCATTACAGTTGGAGCTCAAGATTCGTGAATGCAAGACATGGATTTGAACACTGCAATGTGATCATTGTTGTGCAAATGAGGGGGCAGATGCTTCAGACATCATAGAGGTGCCCCCAACAAGTTTTGTAGCTGATTTAATTTCAGAAACAAGATAGAGGGAATAACCAAAGACAACTGCAAGGCTTTGAGTCCAGTAACTGAGAAGCTGGTGATGCCATTGAAAGATAAGTAGAATGGGAGAAGGAGGAGGCTGGGGAGATAATTAAATAGCTACAAAGGGACAAGCTTCAGCCTGTCTAAGATTCCAATGAATACTAAGTGTATAACCCAAATATTCTTCTATGTCATGACAGAAAAGTACTGAATCTGTGGATCTACACAGGCAGCTGATCCTGTATCTTGTGTAAATATAGAGAAAACCACTTGAAATTTAGTGACATAGGATATAACATCTGCAACTGAACAGGAGATGACCTAAATCCAACTCCAAATTTACAAACAAACTACTCTCAACGTGTACTGTGATGTGTGGCAGAGCCAATCCAGACCCTGAATACATTTAAGGAGGAAAACAATTCTAGATTTCTAGAACATTCAAATCTGGAATAACAATACCACCTAAATGTTTCAGAGTATGTTTAGTCATGTTTTTAACTAAACTAGTGTGCTTTACAGATTGTAGGTGAAAAGACTTTTTTGAGAACATCTGTTGCTGCATACACCATTGTCCTCCACAAAATCAGTTTTGTAGTTAATTTCTAAGATTTCAGATTCTAAGAAAAGCCCCCAAACTTAATGCCACAGTCTGGCTGGGCACAAAATCACAAGCCACTCACAGCCTTGTAGATTCAAACAGCAAGTCTTTATTCCCTAACTCACACCGGCACTCTACAAGCACGTTCTGGGCAAAATCCACACTTCCACTGGGCTCTGCATCCCAAAATACTCTCTGAATCCCGCGAGAACTCAACGGGAACTCAAGGAGTGGGCGGGCGCTTGAGGCAGCAGGATACTCCCTATTCCCAGCAGGATACACCCTAAACCTGGACCCACCCTAATCCAGCAGGATCCTCCCTAAACCCGGATCCACCCTGGTCCTTGAGCAGGGTCACCTTACTCAAACATACATGCAATGTCACTGCAAATGACCTGGGTCCAAAGGCAAGCCCATTTCCACAAATGGAGAGTCCTTCCTCTAAGCAACATGGGGTAGGCTGACAAAGAAATTGCCATGCGTCATTCCTACTTGGCTATGGCTCTCAGCAACTTAAGGTACTTAGACTTGTTTTTTAGAAGGGAATTAGTGACTCTTCATGGTATTGAAATGATGACAACCCCCATGCATAAAATAGAGGGCTGCCCTGGATAAAAGAAAGGGTTTGGGCTCTTCCTGTTTCTAGACTACATAGAGCAACAGGCAATAGTTTCCTCCAAAACGAGAAAATCCTTCCCTGTTGGCCAAAAATAATTTCCTAATAAAGTTAAAGAATCAGTTAATATAGATTTTAAAAAGAAAGAAAGGAAAAAAGGCGGGGGCCAGGGAAACTCAGCAGAGAGGGAAATATTTATAACTGTGACAACATGTTTCCTAGGAATAATTTATGAGCCTATTGGAGAAAAAGGAAACACACAAACTATGAATAAAGTATCCAAAACATAAACATCATGCCTTCTGCAAATTTTCTCTAGTTAAAAATTAAGGTTGAGGTTGACTAAAGTAAATGACTACATTTTCGTGGTCTCTTATTTCCTTGATGCTAAGGGTTACCAACTGATTTACAACTTCCTGTGTTGTTTTTTTAATCTATATTTGTCAGCACATTTTTAATGTCAGATTACTTAAAATAGACATCTTGGGTCTAAGAGGTCAGGAATAATAACATTACGTTGACTTCTCTAAAGATTTCATAGCACTTTATAAACATTCTAATTTAGCCCTCAAAAAAAACTTCATATTTCTAACTGAAATTAGTTTCAATACAGTTTTTAAGTTGTTATTTTTTTCTACTTTGAACTGACAGCTCCAGGACTGAAGTGCAGTTCAATCAGTATGCTTTGAAGTTAAATAAATTACAGATATAGATTTCTCCAAATAGTTTCAGCCTCCTCTTATTCAGGTAGTTTAAACTGACAAAATAACAGAAAGTCCATGAAAAAAAAAGAAAGAAATAAACACTAGAACCAAGGACCTAGCATTCTTCCATTGTAGTTCCTGTGCTAACCATTATAAATTATTGTCTCATATAATTTCCACCAATTCCAGGTACTTACTCAAAAAGAGTATTTCAAATATGAGAGCCATGAAGTAGCTTCATCTGCATATTCTGCATATAAACTATCATAAGGTGCAATGAAAATGCAACATATGCAAAATCAAGTTTTTTAATTTATATTTGATAATTCAAAACAGGCTTTCCACAAAGATAACTGAGTAACTCGTCTTTATTATTCCATTAGACTGATACTCATATTAAATTTCAGATCTTTAAGAAAATAGATAATCTGGACCACTTCCTTAATTTCAAAAATTAAAAACCTCAAATGTACACCCTAGACAAACCCAAATCAAAATGTATGTGTGACTACAATTATTTGAAATACTTTACACTGACTTTAAGGTTATGCCTTCCAGATTATAACCATTCAGCTAAATAAATACACTCCAAGTAAGTCCTAAAAATTATATTTTAAAAGCATTAGGTGTTTTCCAGCTATTTATAATGGAACTATACTTTCTGACTCTCACCCTGTGGAAGTTAGTTACCAGATAAAGTCAACCTAAGAATCAAAAGTACAGTGTCAAATTGAGTAGTTTCAAGAACTCAGCATTTCATTTTCCCAAGTATTGAAAGTTTGCCCTGTAATGCCGTGACTCTACTTTTGACAAAATTTGTTAAAGGGAATCTTTGTGATATGAATACAATTTAGGCAACCACAGGCCACATCTGAACCAAAAAACAAAAGACAAAGAGAGCAGTAAGTTGGGCAGGGTAGGGAAAGAGCAGATTTTCTCATTGGAAAATCAGGTGTAAACAATCTCCTTCTGTAAGTGGGTGATTTTCTTTAGACAGTATTGGATGTATACTTCATATCTCAAGGTTTGTCACTCTGTGGACACAGGGTGATGACACATCCTCATTAGCTAATTCTTCAGAGTTGGACTGGCCAAGCAAATTAACAAATACATTCACCAATAGCATGGGCTGGTGTCCTCAAATATAGCTACTTTAGCCTGTCAAGTGTCTGCAAATGACAGCATCAGAGAGATGAGCCTTTCAGTAATAGCAGTAATTATAAATAATAATAATAACACACCTTGAGGTTTAATAATACCTACCCTTTGAAGAACCCCCCCATATTTTCATCTACATTATTTAATTTGTGCTTGAAACAATTCAATGAAATAGCCAGGTAGCAATTATCATTATCCTCCTTTTACAGATAAATAAACTGAGGCCTAGGGATTTTCTCAGCATCACACAATTAGGAATAGAGCCAAGCCTAAAGCCTATAATTCAGTCATCTATCTTCCAGATTATTGCAACTTTAGAAAATATCTGGGTGTTTAAAGAACAGTTCTATCCCTCAGGAAATGTTTGCACTAGAGCCAAATCAAAACATCTTTTCCTTTTAAATTGCATTTACAGTACAAGAAGGTCGTACTTTTCCGATTCATTAGAGAGAATTTTATTGTCTGGGGTCATTAAGATAGGAGTACTGTGATTTCTTTTCAAATTGTTGTAACACTGGCCTTAACAGAAGCACACTTAGAAATACTGAAGATATCTAAAATACCGAGAATCCATTTCTTTAATTACCAACTTTTTACAAATTATTATTTCAAACCCAAGTTAAACAAGATCAAATCAAGATATATAAATAAAAATGGGCACAAGGTGTTAACTGGAGTACCCTAGCCAGATTGCAAATCAGTTTACTAAAGCCTGCCAACATAAATTCCTCCTTTCAGCTCCTGCTAGAATGGGTCCTCTTCATTTCCTGTCCTGACTTGTGCTGGGTTACCGTTCACTGTTGAGGTGATTAGCATGTGTGGATCTGATGGTCTCAAAGCTCGATTAAGTTATAAATGTTCAAACTACCAGTATGCTGTGGATAAAAATAGAAGTTGCTATTAGATGTCTATTCATACCCTGCAGAAGCCTGGCAACATTTTGAACCTTTTCAAAATGTAAATACTGCATATTAAGCATAGGAAAGAAAATTAATGTGCTGCATTTGCAAATTTATTTCCAAGTCAAAAATGCAAAGGGAGGAGGAGAACTCTTGTAGCAGAATTGATATTCTACATTTACAGGGTATATTAAGAAGTTTGTAATGGCCCTAACACAAAAGAAAAGTACTTTAGAAATGGATTAATTAGTTTCTCTGATAATCTTAGCTTTTGAATTTCCTCTTTTTTCATTTTAAATTTATGGCCTCAGTATGACATTACCCGAGTTTATTGCATTTTGCAGGTGGCATTCATATGTTGGTACTTTATGTGCAGTATATCGTGGGCAATGAGTTACAATTTTTTGTTAAAAATTTCCAGAACCACACAAGTACTTCTTAATTAGACTTGCAAATGAGTAATGTTTTTCTTCAAGGGGGAAAATAGTTAAAATATTACTGGAATTTTTGTGCCTTTTTCACTTAGTTAATAGTGGGGAAAGTTGGCAATAAAAGTTTGCTTTTGAAACTTTGACATATTTTAGTAAGTTCTGATTTACATATGAAGTCATCCTCTGACAATTCCAAACAAATGTCTTTTCAAAGCAAATCCACTTTTTTGTCTGTGTGCCTGGTGGCTCAAAAAGGACTGAACAGACTTATCTTGCTTTCTGCCATTCAAAATACTGGAAAGTTGTGATCTCAATGGCCTTTTTAATATGTTAAATAATTTAATAATATATTTTAATAATGTAACAAGTACCACTTTAATTATAGATTTTAGTGGTACAAACATTACCAACAAATCACCTACACTTTCTCCAAAGAAGCATTACTGAAGAAAGCAATAAATCTGAACTCATATTCCTGGTAATATTAACACATAACATAGAAAAAGAAAGCATGAAGTAATACAGCATTGAGATAAAAATCTTTATACTATTCAGACGCTGTAAGAACTAGAAGCAGAATCTAACTCCAAAAAGTAGGTTTTTAAACCCAAACTGACCTGAACTTATTTCCAAGGGAGGTCAAAATTCTTAGTATTTATTCACATAGTAGATATCCAATTCATATTGAATATACACATTTTTTAAAGGATTTCTAGTAATTTCATTTGGCTTGTAAGTAAAGATCTTGCATTTTAAAAAAGATAAATGATGTTTGACAATGAAATTTTGTACTTTTGAATATTAAACTGTGCCAATAAGCCATTTTCTTGATATCCCTTAAATACCATAGTACAATTCAACTAAAGTGCAGATTGTAAACCGTCTTAAATAACACTAATGCAATGTGCACGTAATGAACAATACAGCTAACAATTTTCATATAACAGATAACATCTGGGGGAAATGTATATTGGTAAGTTATACAAAACTAATTTTCTAGTGACCACATCTGTAGATGTTATTTATCGTATGTTCACTTAACAGTCCATTATTCTGTTTAGAAATCTATTCTCTTCTTTATTAGAGATTTTAATGTACTCACCTTGGTTCAAATGTTCTGCTCATTATCAAAAAAAATATAAATGGCATTCACATGGAACAACATGATTGTTTTTATTATATCCATTTGTGTGCAAGCATTCAAAATGGCAAGAGAAACACATTTATTGCTTTACATTCAAAGTAATATTTAGGGGGTATTTGAAAGTCAAGCAAAACCAATCATTTGGCCAAATGGATATATGTGTATAATCAGAAACTCCTGATTTTTAATCTCAGCATTAGGCCCCAGGCAAGTCACTTAAAGTCCTTCCCTTTGTTTCCTGATCTGAATATTATGGGTGCTATTCTCATGGAAAAGGTGGGGGTTGCTAAGTCAGGGTACCAAATAGGAGTGGTTTTTTAATAAACTTGCTTGATCCTTTTTCTGTTTTTATTTTTCCAGATTTAAGAGGTAACATATTAGACTTTTGAGGAAAAAAATATGAGACAATTACAATTCTACAGGAATGTATAAAAATAGTTATAAAACTAGCTTTATTTAATTTGCTTCAACTATTCATAGACTTGAGGAAATTATAACGTTCTTTCAAAAAATCTAACTTAATAAAGCTGACCATGTCTCTCTGTTTTAAATAGATTTTATTACAGAACCAGTGATGTTGTAAAACATGAGGTTTTGTTAAAAAAAAAATACAAAGGCCTAATTGTATTTTTTTTTAAGAAAGTATTGCATCAGACGGTTTTTCTTAACCATATTTGCTGGCTTTGTGTTCTCACACAATTATTGATTCTAATTTTCCCTAAACTTGTTTTAAAAAAAAGTCTGCCATTTTATAATGGGGAAAAATCACCATGATGCTTCTGGGCATTGTTTATTTCACACTATGTATTTGAAAGTTAACTTCCTATTATTAATGAAAATTTTATTTCTACCTTCAACTGAAATTGAGATATTTCTTTTCCTTATAGTAACTCACTAACTGCTAAATGTAACTCTTCATAAAAGAGAAAAACAGCTGTGGTTTGGTTTATCAATAGTATGCAAAACGCCTGAAGAAAAGAAATTCTCACCCCCGGTTTTTGTAAACAAATTAAATTGATCTCATAGTTACATAAGCTACACTCATAAAAAAACAAGGAAAAGAAAAGCCCACTGTCATTTAGAACTTGAGCTTCTCAGAATAAATGGGAGCTTCACTCTACCAAAGAAATGATGATGTGGAGCTGTGAAGTGCCAAGTTTCTAAGTGTGTGCCCAGTACACACACACACACACACACACACACTCACGCACACACATGCCAAAAACCAGAAAACTGGGTAGCTGACAAGTAGTTCAGATGAACCGTATAAAGAAATCTAGATCACAGGGATATGAGGGATAAAATGAGAGACTTGAACTCAAATATCCATTTGCATTTAAGTGTATAACCTGATGGGAAAGGGGCACTAAAGGGCAGATGGTAGAATCTGCTGTTACCAGAATGGAGAGGCTATCTATTAAGAACTTCACCAGGGGAGGGCACATTAGCAGAAAGTCCTGAACTGTGAATAGAAAAACATAGCAAGCAGTAAGACAAATATGATCATAGCAGACAAAATTCTGCTTCATTAAAAGAAAACATTTTCACCTTGCAGAGCTATGTGCCTGCAGTAAATTCAATAAACTACAGTTTTCTTCTTTTCAATGACTCACCCACCAAACCTGGCACCCCAAACTTTGTTTCTTACTGTATATTAAAGTCTACACCCCTAAGTAAATACCTCATCGTCTTCTATTGCTTCTGATTGCGACATTCAGCTTGTTTATTTTACCTGTAATATTTCTAAAGACATTAAAAGGTGTCTAGCTGTGTCCTTTCCCTAGCTTGGGAAAATAAAGAGCAATAGAAGATGTAGGAGGATACAAACCAAGAATGGTAGAAAGAGGTGCAAATAATTTTGTGAGAAGATAGAAACCTTTGTATGACCTACTTAGAAAAGCAATGGTTTTATGAATGTGATGAGAAAAAATAACTATTCTTAAATTTTTTTTTCAGTATTCTAAGTTTTTTGTTTGTTTGGTACCAGGAATCAAACCCAGGGTGCTTAACCACTGAGCCACATCCCCAGCCCTTTTTATTTTTTATTTTGAGATAGGTTCTTACTAAGTGGCTCAGGGCCTTGTTAAATTGCTAAGGCTGGCCCTTAACTTTTGATCCTGTTGCCTCAGCCTCCCCAGCCATGGGATTACAGACATATGCCATGTCTCAATATTCTGTTTTGATTAACATTTAGTCAACTTAAGATAAACAACCTGGAATGACATCACCTAACAATCAGAATGAAAATTAAAGTGCTTAATAATATCAATAACTTCCAAGTATGGCAACTTGATGTTGTTTACTGAAAACTGCATAGGCCAAGGGGTCAATACACCAGGGTTTAAGTCCCAGCCCTGTCACTGAATAAGTATTTGACCTTAGACCAATCGTTTAACCTCTTCATTTCCAAATCTCAGTGCCTATAAAGTTAGGAGACTTCAGTGCTTCCATTTGATGACATTAAGCAGCCACTTCCTATAAACTCAAGTTAAAATTAATAATACAAATTCATTGCAAAATACCTACAAATTGGTACGGCCAAGAAATAACTTCATTTCCAGTACATTCTGAAACTTTTCTAAATAAAATATTAATATTTAAATTATGAAACATAACATATATGTTTATTTGAAATATTATGAATTTAGAAATGAACATATAATACTTCGTGATTTTTTCTAAGCTCCAGAAAATGGTAATTATTTGGTGAATTCATATATTCTCAAAGTTTTGTCTTCAAACTTGTCAGCATACAGAGAAGTACTTCTCAGAACTGCACTCATAAGCTCACGAGAATTTACCATATAAACTAGAACCATTTATTGATTTACAATGAGGAGTGTAAAAGGCATAAAAACCAAAACACTCAAATGGGCATGTCTTCACAGATCAATTGAGATGGGAAATCAAATTATGGTCAAAATGCTGCATGTTAAACATGGAATCAGAACATAAAGAACAGATGCTAGTACTTCATCTCCTCTTGCTCTTCAAGTCCTGGTGGGTTAGGCATCCCCAAAGTTGACTCTCCTTTTTCTTCCCTTTCAATGGTGACTACCAGGCTCCCTCCCACTGACACACTCTTGCAAAAGAGTTGTCAGCTGATGTTGGTGAAGTCTTGTCCTGCCCTCTGTGTTTCAGTAAATCTTTCTGGCTTTACATATTAATCTTTCCAGAGTGGTCTCCTAGTTTCCAGGTTCTTGATGGCTACTCCAATGCTCCCCACAAGAACAGCTTCATTCTGCTGAGTAATATCAATCACCACCAGGCTGTTACTGGATGTAATAAGCACTGGAGAAGATATACATGGGCTCTAAAACTTGGTTCTCTACCTACAGAGAGCTTGTAGGCAGGAGTAAGGGGCTGAGGCTTGAGACAAAGGCCAAAGCAATACAATACGAAATTCTACACCATTGTGTGTAGAAAAAGAATGGGAAAAGAAAATACCAGTTGACAGTAGTTGAGAGAGATGGAGTTCAAAAGGCAACAAATAACCAAGAGGGCGGTGGCATCAAAAATGCAGAAGAGCCAGTCACAGTGGTACACACCTGTAATCCCATTGGCTCTGGAGTCTGAGGCAGGAGGATTGTGAGTTCAAAGCCAGCCTCAGCAACTGAGCAAGGCCTTAAGTAACTCAGTGAGGCCCTGTCTCTAAATAAAATATTAAAAAGCGCTGGGGATATGGCTTAGTGGTTAAGTGCCTCTGGAATCAAAATCTGGTACCAAAAAAAAAAGAAAAAAATTAGAAGCGATAAGCACTTAAAATATACCAGACTTGGAAGTATGGCAGATACATAAGGGAACTGGCTGAAATTGTTGTTATTCACTGAAGACTTTCATACTTTAGCTCTTCTCTTCCTCTCCAGCAAGTGATAGAGGTTGTCAAGACTTCAGTCCACCCATTCCCAGAGCCTCTGATAGAAGGAATCTCATTTGATATTCATTCAACATTCATAGAGCCACCCTCAACCTCAGATATGGAAATGAAGGTAGGTTCCCTTTTGTCTTTTCATTCACCCTACCTCAGGGATCAGGGAGAAAGAACAAATGTTCTTCCATTTTCTTGGCCTCTGATTTTTCTCAGCCAGACATAAATATTCCTTATAGCAATTCAAAGATGGGCCAAGTGACTGTGTTTGGGCAATTTTAAAATCTTCCAACCTTTGTTCCTTAACCTCTATCTTCACTTTCCCAAAAGTGGGTACCGCTTGGCACCATGACAGGATCTGCTGTAATCCCCCATGAATAATGAAAATTCAGAATAATGTCAAATCAAAACATCATTCCTGATAGAATATCACCCAATCGAAGCTTAAGGCTCTATATAAATCTCAGAATACTCTAGAAATCTCTTCAATGTTATATGCTTTCAATATTCTAGGGGTTGGATCAAGAACAAGGCCCTGAGCACTCCCAGTCAGAATCTGACACTTCAGACATGGATCCTTTAGTTGGCTTCACCATTGAAGATGTAAAATCAGTCCTGGCTCAAGTCACAGAAGACATTTTAAAAGGCATTCAGGTACTCAGTATTGATAGTATATTTAATTACCTTATTATTAATTAGTCAAACTCAGCATCTGTAAACCCTGTCAACACTGTGCCATCAAGAGTAATACTTATGATGGCGTTCAATTGAACATCTGCACATAATTCTCAGTTAAGTCAACAAGATCACAACATAGATTTGCCTATAGCATCTATTATGGTGTGGGTTGTCAGTTTGCAAAATCATTCAACATGGAAATTTAAAAGAAAGGTAAAAACTCTTGAGTATTGGGCTGGGGATGTGGCTCAAGCGGTAGCGCGCTCGCCTGGCATGTGTGCAGCCCAGACTTGATCCTCAGCACCACATACAAACAAAGATGTTGTATCTGCCGAAAACTAAAATATTCTCTCTCTCTCTCTCTCTCTCTCTCTCTCTCTCTCTCTCTCTCTCTCTCTCTCTC
>NW_025999864.1:3850346-3893473 GCF_001458135.2 Marmota marmota marmota
CTCTCTCTCTCTCTCTCTCTCTCTCTCTCTCTCTCTCTCTCTCTCTCTCTCTCTCTCAACAACAACAACAAAATACTCTGAGCATTGCTACACTGTAAACATTGCGTATGCAAGAGTAATTGTACATTTCTAAATAGTATACACTGAAAATCAAATCATCATTCTTAACTAAGTCTTCTCACCAGCTTTCTGAAATGTCTTAAAATCCCTCTCAGATAGTTTGTTTCTTTTCACATATCACTAGTATTATTTATACCAACAGTTACATGAAAATGGTATTAACAGTTACAGTATCCCAGTAGCCACAGTGATCTATCAGCCAGCTTAGCTTTATGCTTAATTCTTTCTAATTCTGCCCCAACAAACAACCATTTCTACCTAACATTAAAGATTTACAGGAATTCACATAATTCTCCAGGCCACACGATTAAATAAGTAAATTGCATATTTTTGAGTGAATTTGCAATTTCTTAGAAATGGCCATAAATCAGCAGGACAACACAGTGCATATTTAAAATACTAATGCATCTCAGGGGAAGACTTAGTTGTTATCTGAACTTGATACCATATATAAAAAGCACACGGTATTAACAACTAATTTAAAAAGAGCAAAAGATTAGCTTGGCATAAGCATACTTTGTTACTTGTTTAATCATCAAATGTTATTGCACTATTTACAAGAACATTTAATGATTTGGTGCCAACAGAATCAGCCAACGTCCTCAGCTTAATAAGGGGTGTTTAGTGTTTACCAGAAATAGTGGAAGAACACGTTTTACACAAAGCTTTATTGTTAACAACCCCATGAATGTAATAACTGGTTACTGTGTGCAAGGGCAGAGTGCAGTTGAATTAAGCTGAGTTCAGAACATATCTCCTCTTTAGATTTGATAACATTTCATCCAAATATAGTTTATGTATAATCATGGCCCTGGGCTCCTTTGCAATCCTGCGGCTCTGAAATTATTGCTGAGAAACTACTAGAAAGCAATAGAATTGTTTGCAGCCCCCCAAAATTGAAAACATCTTTACCAAGGTCATATTCCATGTTGTGAACAGTATGTTTTTAACTATTTGCTGACATTTTTTTTCAATATTAGAGTCTGGGGCATTTATACCTCTACTCTGTAACAGAAAGAATACGATTGCTGTATATGCACATTATCTTCCCATTGGCCTGAAGCCATCCAGAAGTTCATTAGCTTGCTCACCTAAATGTAATTAGGCACAGAGAGAATCTGGACCAGAGGAGAGAGATGCAGCTCCTTCAGGTACCAGGATTATTTCCATAATAAGTGGATCTGTGGATGTCAGCATGGGCCAAATTAGTGCCAATTTTTCAATGAAATGGCAGGATGATGTGGATTTATACAATGTCTCAAGATAGCTAACCCCTTTATGTATTTTCTCTCAGTAATCCTTATAAACTCAATGTACGTGAAGAGGGCATTTGACCAGGTAAAATAGAAAATGAGGCACAGAAAGATTAAGTCATTTGCCCTTAGAGTTTTCAGGGTCGACAACTGATGAAAGGTCCTGACTGGGAGCTGGATTCTAGTCCTAATTCCAATGTTATCCACAAAAACCACATAATATTTAATATCGTGGCCAGAATAGCTTGGATTTTAATACACTTGTAGGGTGATACTTTTTCAATGTTTACACTTGTGTCTTGGTCAAATTCCAAGTTGAGTAATTACCTTTTGCTCACCTAAATTTCTCCTTCTGTTTCAGATAGGTCAGTTATTTTCCGCTTCTGAAACTCGACTTCCAGTGTCCCCTGGTTCTAAAAACTGCCACAACCCTTTTCAAGGGCAGTTGTGTGTCAATGATTGGTGTATATTATATATCCCTTCTGAACAAACCTGCTGTACAAATATTTAGTGAATTGTTACTTGTAAGATGTTTTCAATTTTCCCATGATTTTTTTATCCATCTTTACTTAAAAGTCATACTGTTTTTACAGTATTTGCAGAAAAAGGCAGTAGAGAACTCATGTTTTTAACACAGTTTTTTCAGAGCTTATTCTCTAGTATGGTAACAAATAAAATTCATCTTCTATAATATATAAATTTCGGAAAATGTAGCATGAGTCTTTACTTTTTTATGTTGATCCACTTATTTTCCCATTGACTCACTTTATGGTTTTAGAGATTTATTAAGAATGAAGTTATCTTGGCCCTCATATGTTAATTAAAATAACACTGAATAGAGCAAACATTTTAAGCCTACATAGTTTAGGTACTTTAATTTTAAAGATACATTCAAAATGAAATTATTTTGGCCCTGAGTTGTATAATAAAAATTACACCCAATGGAGTAAACTTTAATATATTTAAAGAATTACATTTCAGAGAAATATGAATGCTAACACTAAATTCTTACATTGAATGTTGGCTGTTGGCCCTGTCTTAGCAATAGGGTAAAATAACATAAAACCTTGAGGGAAGTCTGCCACACTTAAGAGAGAACTCTAAGTTTTTCTTAAAATGCCTAAGGACATCTTTAGGTCAACTTTGAATTTTCCAGGTTAGGAAAGTTGAGTGAGATCACCTGAAAGTAGTTGTTTTAGTTAGCTTTGTATTGCTATGACTAATAAACTTGACAAGAACAACATAGAGGAGTAAAAGCTCATTTTGGCTCATGATTTTAGAGGTTCAGTCCATGATGAGCCAACTACTTAACTCTGGGCCCCAGCTGAGGCAGAATATCATGGAGGGAACCTCCTCAGTTCATGATCCAGAAAACAGAGAGAGCTCTGCTCAGCAGGGACAAAATATAAGCTCAAAAGCCCGTCCCCAGTAACCTACTTCCTCCAACCATGCCCTACCTGCCTACAGTTACCACCCAGTTAATCCATTCAGGTGGATGGTTCCACTGATTAGCTGTGACCTCATCAGTGGATTGTGATTTCAAAATCTCTCTCATAATCTAATCATTTCGTCTCTGAACATTCTTGCATTATCTCACATTGAGCTTTTGGGGGACAGCAAAAATCCAAACCAAAATGTAGGGGCCAAAGACTGTTGAACTGAGGTCATGGGTTGTGCATTCTTTCCTAAAGGAAATAGAACCAGACCCAACCCTCGTGGTTGTGGGATAGCTATCTGTTTATCAGTGTTCTGAGAAATAACAAGGAAACACGGCAGACCACTGAAAGCCTGTCCTTGACCTGACATGGAATCTTTTGATCCTGGCTCTGCTGGTTATGCCCAAACTTATGATACCAGTACTGATCACCAAGGTCTGGAGATCTTAAAGGTTACTCTCCAGGTAGTGCACCACTCTGTCAGGTGCACCTTCATGAATCTTTTCCCCAAGGTCTATACTTGTTTTGGTAAAGTCTGTTTCATTGAAATACCTGAAAAAGCTCTAGGTGAGGTATTGAAAGAGAAGCTGGTAGAAGACAGTCCATCTTACATTGAATGCTGGCTTGTACTTGTCTGAGATTATTGGTGGGCATAGAACATTAATGAAAGTGCAAAGAATGAATTGCTTGGGTGGAAAAATCCTTCCTATTCTTTTGGAATTGTAACAAGATCATTTCTTCAAACCATTTCAACCCCTACATGATCCAATATGTTCTGTCCCCCAAATTTACTTTAATGAAGTGGGAGTAACAAATGTTTAAAATATTTTATAACAAGATATCAATGAAATGCCATTTGTGAAGTATATCACAAAATTGGGAGTTGGAATCACGAATTTACAGTTAGGATAAAATGTCAATTAAATCTTATTCTCCTACCTAATTTTTCACAAAAGGACTAACAGCCAGAGTGGTTAAATGACTTGTTCAGTGTTACATATCTAAACTAGTACATAGGTCTCCCCACTGATAGACTAATGTTCCCTTCAACTCTACTGAAATTGTGCATGAGGAGATTTAGTGAATCCTGAAAAATAAGAGTTCCCTTGTAACTTGAAGGATCATTCCTTTCCTCTTCTACGCAACCACAAATAAAGGAAAAGATAAGACAGCAGAGTCCAAATCTTGATCCCAGAGCTTAAAAAACCAAGAAACACTGATTTTCATATTAATTCTAAATCTTGAATTGTTGACATCAAAGTAATCTTGTCAGAAATAGCAAGTCATCCTATGAAGGAAAAGCAAAATCTCATCAAATAAGATAGCCATTTCAGATGTATTATAGTTACACTCTTAAAACTCAATAAATAGGTAAATAAATACAAAAATTATATCAGTGCCTAAACTAGTTTTGATATTTAATTTTTTTCTATCTAGTTCTTGCTTTTTTAAAAAATTTTCTGGGGATTGAACCCAGGGCCTCAAACATGCTAGGCAAGCACTCTACCATCAAGCTACATCCCCAGCTTCCAGATTTCTTCAAAAAAAAAAAAGTTTCTCAAAATACAATTACCCTAAAGACTTCAAATTATGTTTTATATATATATATATATATATATATATATATATATATATACACTAAACTTTGAAATTATTAACATGTATTTGCACAAACTACTCTTTCATACACTCATAGATATTTTAAAATCACCAAACAGCAACAAAAACACCAATTTTGTCATGTCAACAAACACTGGTTTCTCTGTATGTAATTTTATTATCCATTGTGATAAACGGAGACATTTCCAGGGCTACTAATGTTCAGATAATGTGTAAGTATTTCTGGAATTGTGCAGGTAGCAATGTTAGTCCACAGAATATCACTGCCAGAGGCTAAATGCTATCACAGCTGAAGCAATCACTAAAACCTGTCAGCTACTGTGTACTTTTTTCTACCAAAAATATACCACAAAGTGGCATCATTCCAAGAGTTATAATGTATGATGAATACTCTTAATTATGAGAATTGTTCTAATTGTGAGATTATTTGTGTAGTTATTTCACAACAGAAGCTTTCTGGGATCCTATTTAGAATGCATTACACAGAAGACAAAAACATTCATTGCAGAGGGGTGGAGGGACCAACAACATTGCAATAACTGAG
Organism: Marmota marmota marmota; assembly: GCF_001458135.2. NCBI lineage: Eukaryota > Metazoa > Chordata > Mammalia > Rodentia > Sciuridae > Marmota > Marmota marmota. The sequence continues at coordinate 3,855,320 of NW_025999864.1, forward strand.
CCCAAAGCAGTTATTCTGATTCGGTGCTTATTGGTAAAGTCTGTCTGAAAATACAGATAAATTATCCTATCTTCCAACACAAGGCTATGTGAAAAATGGCTGTCCAAATACCACTTCCTGTTCATAGTAGACATGCTATACATTGGGAATGTGCAGAGAAATATGATAAAGTGTTATCACATCACTACAGGCTGAAACACGGCTATGTCTGCAAAACAGGAAGGTGTGTGAGGGATAATGTCTGTCTTTAGGCACTATAGTATGTCAAAACCACAAAGACAATGTGCAGCGAAAGATAGCTCCATCATAACCACTTTTTTATGATTGTCTTCACAGACCGAGATAAACGAAAAGCTGCAAATACAGGAAGAGGCCTTTAATACACGTATAGAAAAATTGAAAAAGGCCTGAGGACTCAGAACAAGAAGAGTGATGCTAAACTTCACAGAAACAAACAAAACAAGCCAGAATAATAGATTCTCTCAAGCATCACATCTCCTTCATTTAGTTGTGAAAGGAAAACCAAGCCCGACTTTTTACTATCCTAAGTAATTAGAATAGTATTGGCCCCAATTTTGCCATCTCCTATCCCATAACAACCTCTGAATTTATTGCACTGCATGTAATGAAAGTGTTTTGTGTACAAGAGTTTGGAGAAATTATATATAAAAATATAATTACTTTTATGATAGTCCTTTTACATTTTGACTAATAAACACTATTCATCTTTTCATCTTCAATAAGAATGATGCCAACATTTCTAAATAGCCAGAAATAAAGAAAAATAATAATAATTTTATCCATATTGATCCAAATGAACTGTCACATTACTGGAGTACTGTGAAAAGATTTCAGTACCACACAGTCGAAGACAAAACTTGCCAAACAATGACAATTCAAATGCATATACGAAGGGATTTTTTTTTTACTTAAATCATTTGGTTTTCTTATTTAAACGTTTCAGTGTGGAACCAATTTTCTGAAATTATATAATGCAGTTTGAAGCATTTTAATTTATTCTGCACTGTATTTGTTATTTCTAATCTTGTTACTCTCCCTGGAGAATACATGACCTATATAAAAAGAAGCAATGTATAAACGGTTATTAAAGACCAACCTATATATAGATTGTAAAAATCTTAAATACAAATCAAACTCACACAGCTCCTAAAATTAACCATTTTATTGCAGTGCAATAATTGAACAATATCTCACGTCTTTAAATACCCTTTTGAACATAAAATTTCAAAATAAAAATAGCCATGAGCCCAGTGATTGTTCCTAGTTAGACTAATTAATTACTGTCTAACCCCCTTCCAAAGTTTTTGGACTTCAGAGTATTCTGGAATGAGGGCACAGTGTGGCTAGGAGAGGGTGATTTCTCAAAATTTTCCAAATGCGTCTGGGTGGCACTTCGTTGAATATGGGTGATACCCTTGCCTTTTCCATTGGTATCAAAGGAACTGCCCCAAATATATTCATCTGGGACAGAAACAGACCTGGCAGCTTTGGGTCATTTTCTAACTATTCTGAGTAAGTATAGTAAGCATAGTCATAAACCATGTTTATTATTCATTCAGCTCCAAGGCTGGGTGACTAGAGATGTGTTTCTTCCCTGACCTGTCCTTCCTGAATAAAAACTTTAAGGGCTGTAGGAGACCATTAGGAGGGCTCCTAAGTCTAGATTCTCTCAGCAGTCTTTTCTCCTGGGAAAGAGTGAAACTGGGGTAACCGCAAACAGGGAATAAAGCTTCTAGAAATCACCAAGCACAGCTTCAAAGGCAATCATTGGCACAGAGTGGACCTGAACTTCTAATAAAGACTGTTTATTTGAGCAAGGAAACCAGGAGTCTAAAACCAAATCAAAAATAAACACTACATAGAGACAATATACTCCAAATATACCCGAAGCTGAGCTTCTGTACTGAGTCCTCAGATCTGATGCTGGCTTTGCCATGGCTGGTATATGACCCTGGGCAGGCTACTCAAACTCTGTTTGCTCATCAATTAAATGGAGATAATATTTAGGAGGATTCAATGAATTCATATTAAAGGACTTTTATTGTTTCTGCTACCTCTTATGAATGCACACCTCCACTGCTCCTCCCTAACACCTATTGTCCAAGAGTTGGATCCACCTCTCTCCCTGAAATCCCAGCTTCCTCTGTCTCTTTCCTGGCACCTGTGGATGGGAATATCCTCCCACTCTTCTGAGGTCATCCCACAGTGACCACTCTGCCCCTCTGCTGCCCTACACCTTTCACCAGAGACCTCTGCCACAGTTCAAATTTAAGACCTAATAATAATAGGAAGAAAAGCAATCATAGTAGAAGCAGCCAGAAATTTTAATTCACATTCTCTAAGCTTTTCAATTAATACTGAATTGATAAAGGAACATTTGTAAAATTTAAAAAATTCAACACATACAATAATGAAAAATAAATCTCTCCCTAGGTACCCACATTCTTCTCCCCAGAGGCAACCACAGCTTTCATCAAATGCTTAGAAAAGTATTGTTTGCCCAAACAATTGGATGTTTGTGAAAGTGGTCTTTTTAAACACAATTTGCATTGCTCTTTAGATTATTCATCAAATAATGCAACTGGGAGATAATTCCCTGTATCAGTTCATTTTAATGAATATATATTTCATTTTACAAATGCCCTCACTTTTTAAACAGGTCCTGTTGATGAATTTTTTAAAAATTATTTCCAGGACTCTGTTGTCACGGTGCTGCATTGCCATCCTTGTGCATATATCTTTGTGAATATTTGTGTCTGTGCCTTTGTGTGAAGTTCTAGAGGAGGAATATCTAGAACAAATTGTGTGTGCATTTTGGATTTTGATAAATATGGTCAAATATTTCACCAGTTTGTACACCCACCAACAGCATATGTGAATGTATCTGTCTCAACATTGTCACCAAGAACATATATTAGCCAATTTTTTATCTTTGTCATAGTAATAGATAGAAAATGATTTCATATTATTGTTTTAATTTGTTTCTATTGTTTTACTCAGATGGATTAGGCGCTTTTTTATATTTTTATAGGTAAATACACACACAAACACACACACACACATTTAATCATCCTCATGGCCATGAAAGACAGACAGATATAGATATCGTTGGCCTCATTTTATCTTGATAGAAACTAAAGTTTAGGCATATTATTAACTTAAACCAAGTTACACAACTAATAATTGGTGGGTCAGTGCCTCAAACCCAACTGACCTATTTTATAGATCGTGAAGCTGGAATACAGAGACATTTTAAGTAATTTTCCCATGAACATACAGTTAGTAAGTGGTAGAATCAGATTTTGAACCTGAGCCTATATGATTATACACATGCCTAAATGTGTTCTTCATCTATACGTTTTTTATTAAACATGAAATAAAATGAAACTGATCTTTCTTTTTCCTTATTAGTTATATTAAGGGTACAAACTTGCTTATGTCATCAGCATAGTTAAGTATTTAAAAATTTGGGCAAGCATAGATTGCATTACCCAATTCCATTCACTCATTCCTATATCATATAGTTATTAAACACCTCTTATATGCTTGGGCATTTAGTGGTGAGCTAAACAGACATAGTCTCTGTCATAAAAATCTGTCACAGTTAATACTAACTGTGACAAAGATATGCTTCAGAGAGTTATGAGAGTATAGAATGAAGGAACTTGGTTTAGTTAGAGGTCAGGGAAAATTCCTGCAAGTATTGACATTTGGACTGTGGCCTGAAAGATAGATAGAATTTAAGCAGAGATAGGTAAAAGAAGATGCATTTCAGCCAGAGAGAGAAAAACATGTATAAAGTTCCTGGGATACAAGTTGAGGCTACACAATTGACCAGAGCCAGAGGTCTCACAGATTCACAGACCATGTTACAGATTTTTGTTTTTAACCTTAAAAGTAAATGGGAAATAGTTGATATGTTTTAATGACATAAGTTGTGTTTCTAAAAAAATTCATCTTTCTGGTGCCAGGATTTCTATCCATGAAGACCTGGGAAAAGATAATATCCTCATAAAAATGATTCCTCCTGCTAATTAAGATATAATACCCCTTTTAGCAATTTTTAAAAGTGGAGAAATAAGGAAAATTTGACTTTCCTAAAGTCACAGGGTCCACCTATGCTAAGTGGTCTTTGGGAAGCCCTATGAAGAGCTAATTAAAAAATAATACCTACCTATCACTGAGACCAGGGCAGACTTTTTCTTATCATCTATAGTAGTAATGCTTTGGGGAGCTTTATTCCTAGCCCCCCATAATAAGTTTCAAAGAGCAAATATATTCATTATGTTATGAACAAACCACAGACTGCCACTATTTCAGGTATTTGCAGGCACTGTTGCGCCTAAATATAACTGTGGAGTCATTTTTCCAAAATCCAAATATAAAGCCCTATTTCTATCCTCCATTTGATTGGAACCATTCAACCATCCTGGTAGATAATAAGTTTGCATGTTCTTAGATTGCATTTCATTATGCTTCAGTTCCCCTAGAGAATAAACGTGCTCTTTTTCCCAGCCATCGTAGAGGAGAAATACTTCTGACATCTCACATTTCAGAGTCTCAGGAAGACGTCCCTCTTCTGGACATCAAAGTCATTTTTTCCCCTGGACATTAATTTGTTAAATAAAAGAAGGCAGAACTCCTTCATGGCAGCCAAAATACCTATTAATTTAGTTTCCTAAGCAAAATGAGTCTACATCAAAATAATCCCATCTTGTTGGAATTCACAAATGCCAAAACAACAAGAGAATGCTAAAAAATCATGTTTGCTTTGAGAATCCCTTTTCTTTGTCATGGAAGTACCAGTAACTGAGATCAGTTTAATATATTTTGTCAGAGTTGCTAAATAGTGTTTTTGTATTTAATTTCATTTTTAGCTTTCGATAATGTTCAGTGAAGATGTCTCCAATGGTCATTTGAATTTTTGTTTTTTTGCTTTTCGGGTTTTTTTGGCGGGGTGGGGGGGTTGGAAGGTACTGAGGATTGAACTCAGGAGCGCTTGACTACTAAACCACATCCTCAGTCCTATTTTTGTATTTTATTTTGGAAACATGGTCTCACGGAATTGCTGAGAGCTTTGCTTTTGCTGAGGCTGGCTTTGAACTTGTGATCCTCCTGCCTCAGCCTCCTAAGCCACTGGGTTTACAGGTGTGTACCATCATGCCTGGTTGGCCTTTTGAGTTTTTCAACTAGTTTGTTTTATTCAGAATACACTCTTGGACTAGGATGAAATAAGATGAATAAGATCCTTAACTTCATGGAATTAGTGAAGTCTGTAATCTAGAGGCAGATGATAAATAAGTGAATAGAGTGATTTTTAACATAAAACAAAAAATGGTATAAATGAATAATACAAAGTCATGGAATAGAAGGGTTAGGAATATAGGAAAGCTAATTTACCTACGGTACTCTCAAAACTCCTTCAAAGGAGACACTTTGAGCTTAGATAAAAATATGAGAGCCCACCAGAGGATGTGTTAAGGAATGTGTGTTCAGCAAAATAGCAAGAAAGGCCTTTCTGTACCCTACCATGTAGAACCTCTGGCCACTCAAAGCAACTCTCAGAGAAAAGGGATTCCAGTGTCATGGTCCTAGAAATTGACCAGGCTGGTTTGCAAACTCAGACCCTGTTATTCCTAATGTAGAGCTCTTTCTATTTCACCATGATTGCATGACCCTATTACTCTGCTTTTTTAAAAGAACATGCAGAATTATAACCACAAAATGCTTATCAAGATAACCCCCAAACTGAAATAAGCCCATCTACTTAAAAGAATCTTGACTCTATCTTCTCCCTTGTAGAAGAATGCCAAATCAATTATGCACTACACAAAGGAGATGCACAAGTCCCACGTATGTGTAGATTGCACATAGAAACTTCCTCCCAAAGAATAAGGTATGGAAAGGGTAGCAGAGGAGCATTATAGTTAAGAACCCAAACACCTCAGATGGGTGATCAGGTTCACATCGATAGTGATAAATCATGTGAATATCCATGAAAATAGTGCTTTATATTTGTAAGCTTCCCCTCCAAAATTCATAACTCCAATCATCAAGAAAACATCAAGCAAATTCCAATTGGGCCACACGCTATCTATCTGATATTTCTCAACACTGTAAAATCATCAAAAATAAGGAAGTCTGAGAAAATGTTACCCCTAATATAAACTTACACATGATGGAATGTGGTATACTGGATAAGATTCTGGAACATAAAAGGCAAATCTAAAGCACTATGAATAAACAATGAGCTCTAATAAAAAATGTTTCAATATCAGCTCATTAATTGATCCAAATGTACCATACTAATATAAGATTAGTAATAATTAGTAATAATGTGGGAAAATTGACGGAAGAGAACAGTATGAGTCTATAATATCTGTTGAGTTTTTCCATAAACCTAAAACTGTTCTAAAAAAAAGTCAATTAATTAAAGAAAAACAGAATCTTGGTCAAAATAAAACAAAATTAATTAGAAAGAAAGATGCCCACAGTCATATTTTGCCATTAATGAAATGACCCTCCCTTCTAAATGGCACATGAAAAATCAGAGATAGTCATCTTGCAAATGAGGGGGGAAATGCTCAGAAAGAAGAAGATGATGATAAACAAATCCTATTTTAAATAGGTAATTACAGGGCTGGGGGTATGCCTCAGTGGTAGAGCAATTGCTTAGCATATATGAGGACTTTGGTTCTATCCCCAATACCACAAAAATATAAAATAAAAAATGCAATAAGAGGTGATTACAGACTTCATTCTGTTTTAAAATTTGAGACATTCTAAATTTGAAACTTTCTGTTTTTCATAAAAACAGTATGTTTATTTATTTTAGCACCTAACTCTCTGCAACATGTACAGATAAAATAGCCTACTAGCCAATCTTAGGTGAAGAGATCATCCATGTATGGAATAGCCCCAGTCTGTCAAGCTGCTCACAATGAAATAAGCATCCTGTGGATCCTGCTAATACTGCTCTACATAAGCAGTCCTTATCTTATATAACATGGGAAGCATGATCAATCAATCAATAAATGCCATTTAGCTACTGAAAATCAGGCTCAATAATGATTAGATCATTACCTGCTATCCTATCACCAAAAACAAGGTTAAAATAACCTGGAAATTAATCTTTTTAGTGAATATTAAGCTCAAAATCCAAAGAAGACAAGAAATAGCCCCATTCTTATACTAATGGCATTTTTTATTAATGCATTGTCAATACATGGCCTTCATAAAAACCATAGCCTAAATTAAACCAGAATAAAAGTACCATAGTACTTTTAAGATAAGGACTGCTTATGTATTTATTTATAGATTGAGTATCCCTTATCCAAAATGTCTGGGACAAGAAGTGTTTGGATTTTGGACTTTTTCAAATTTTGGAATAGTGTCATATGTATAATGAGATATCTTGGGTATTGGACCCATGTCTAAACACAAAATTCATTTTTGTTTCATATAGATCTTACCCGTTTAAGCTGAGGATAATTTTTTTTTTAAGGTATCAGGGATTGAATTCAGGGGCACTCAACCATGGAGCCACGTCTGAGCCCTATTTTGCATTTATTTACAGACAGAGTCTCATTGTGTTGCTTAGTGCCTTGCTTTTGCTGAGGCTGGCTTTGAACTTGCAATCCTCCTGTCTCAACCTCCCAAGCCACTGGGATTATAGACATGTGCCACCGTGCCCTGACAGGCTGAGGATAATTTTAACTGTGACTCATCACATGAGGTCGGGTCATATGGAATTTCTCATTTGTGACATCCTGTCAGTGATCAAAAAAATTCAGGTTCTGAAGCATTTTAAATTTCAGAATTTGGGATTAGGGATGCTCAACCCATACTCATCTTTCAACCCCACACGGGAGTTAACCCCTTACAACAAACAATAAAATATCAGTTTGAGTCAATCTCCTTTTCAGCTTTAATTAGAATCTGGATTAGGATGGAGTTAAAAGTTTGCAATGAAAACTATAGTAGTCAAAAACTCAAAACTAAGGAATAAAATGTGACCTCAGTCCACTTTGCCAGACTGGGTAATTGCTACATCTGCTTAGGAAACATAACTGAGTAATTAAATAATGACCCACAGGATTCAATTTGAAGTAGGATCATAGGACCATGATGTTGAAAGTCCTCAACAACATCTAGTTCAACCCTTTCATGCTGAAGAACCTGAGGCCCAGAAATGAAAAGGACTGTGACAATATGAATAATTGTGACCAGGATCAAACTAGAGTCCAGATCTTCAGGCATTGTTCATTTATTCAAACATGCTTATATTCATGAGTCTTTCCTCATTGTCTTGTGTGTGTCAGAATTTATGCTCAGCATACATTAGCAAAAAGCAGATATAACCACTGCCTCACAGGGTTTACAGTCTATTGGGAGAGGTGAATCTTAAGTAATCACACCAACAATTACTTAAAAAAAAAAAAAAACTACAAGAGTTGATATGAAAAGTGGTATACCCTTGCTATGACAGCCTACCTAAAGGAATTTGACCAAGTCAAGGAAGTTTCCACTGGGAGAGTCACACTTCATGGGTGAATAGGAACTAAACAGATAAAAGGAAAGCATTACATTTAAAGGGAACAGTAAGTGAAAAATCCCTATGGAAATAAAATGTGGATTGTAGACTTGAGAGGCTATGACTGGAGCATTGTGAGAAATTGAAGAGGAACAGGTAAGTGGAGATGAGATGGTGCAGAGCCCTGCGGATCAGGATAAAATTCATATCTTTGTTCTCCATACAATGAGGAGTTGCTGAAATGTTTTAAGCAGAGATGTGGCGATGGTTGGTGAGGGACAGACACATTTCCACTGTGCGAGGATGACTCTAATTGCAGTGGAGAGAACAGAAGAAACCAAGGAGGATATCAGATAATTCTACAGTCTGAGGCTCTTGCTATAATACCACATATGCATTGAAGCCCCTCAAAACCCATTCTCCCATTCCTCCTAAATTCAAACATGCTTATACTCATGAGGGCTTCCTCAGTGTCTTGTGTTTCAGAATTTTTGCTAATCTCAAGTGATTCCTTCACAGATAGATGTGACCATGTAACTAAATCCCAACCCATGGAAAGTGGACAAAGTGAAATGTGCCCTCAGAAGGGCATTGCTCAAGACTAAACATTACCACCTCCATGGTCTCTTCTCCCATTCTGGGGGCTGCAGGGCAGTGAGGACAGTGTGAATCTGAAGATAACAGAGCAACTGTCACCTGGGTTCCCCCTGGGACACACATATCTTGACTATCTGAAGAGCAAGAAATAAAACCATTTCTCAGAGCCACTCCATTCTTGAGTCTATCACAGCCAAATCCTGCCCTAGTTAACTCAATGGATACACCTTTCTGTGCTTAGGCCTATGTAACATGGCTCAGGTGGATCAATGTCTATAATGTGAAAAACTAATAAATTCATTAATTAAGAGCCTGCTTGTAGTTTTATTATATGAGATAATTATTCTTACTTTACATTAGCCCACAGTCCCTCTTAAACTAATATTCTATGAAACAATTGACTGTGTCTCACAAGTGTGACCAGTTACACACTCAGGAATTTTCCCAGGGAAATTTTTCTACCCATGGACACACCTTATACACTTACTTCTTGATGTGAGGCTTGTAATTTTTTTTAATGTCTAAGGTCTTATAATTTCTCTAATATAAGAAAAGTATAACAAAGACCCCAAATTGTCAATTTGTTAATACCCTTTCCCTTAGGTCAAGGTCATTTCTTCAGCTGATATACTCCTTAATTCACTAGAAATTATTTACTAAGTACTTATTCCAGGAACCTCACTAAGGCCCTTACAATAGCAAATATTAATATGTTAGCTTTTATGGATAGTAACTCTATCCAGTTCTAAAAACAAGTATATATTCAAGTTATTATTCTGATTTAAATAGTAGACAGTTTTGTAGGGAAAAATAAAAGGAATAATGCATATATAGAGTTAGAAATAGAAACAGAATTTGTTTTCCTCCCTCAACATACCTGGTGTCTGTTTACTTTTTATAATGACCATCTAAACCATATAGAAGGCTTTTGGCTGAAAGTAAGCAAAATCTTAAAATATCTCAAACATCAACAAAAATACAATATATTATCAAACATAAAATGAAGTTCAGATCTTCAATAATATCACGGAGAACACAATGTTTTTATCAATGGTTTTTTCAGCATCTAGGAGTTTCTTCTCCTTCTCCTTCTCCTTCTCCTTCTCCTTCTCCTTCTCCTTCTCCTTTTCCTTCTCCTTCTCCTTTTGTTTCTCTTTTTAAGAGCAAGAAAACTTTTGCCAAAACTACCAAGAGAATTTCTTCTGTGTCTCTTAGGCCAGAACTGTGTCACCTGGCCAATCCTTAAGTAGTAACTAACAAGGGAAGTAGAATAATCACAAGTGATTTAGATGAGTCAGTATTCAGCAACTGGGGCTGGGGAATAGCCCTGAAAACATTGTCATCCAGTGGTTGAACAAAACTGTGTTCCTATTAACAAAGGAGATGGAATGACTATTAGGTATGCAACTGCCATTTCTGCTCCACCAAGTGACCTTTCCTGCATACTATTTTGTACCTTGGAATGTCCTAATATTCTCACATTCTTCATTTCCAAATTTATATAAAGACAGAAAGACGCACATAGCACATAGATGCAAAGAAACATGTATAGATAATTCTTTTCTTCTTTTTCAAAGATTGTGCTACTGCGGCTGATTATTATCTGTGTTGGGGTGGTTTAAAAATACTCATCTTAGAAGAAGCTTCTTCATTCCAACATGTCTATGAAAAATAGTTAGAGATTTTTTTAAAGAAAACTTACTCAGCTTTTAAAGTTCTGGCCTCATATTGACTTATTACCATCTCCTTTCTGCTGAAATTGTGATGACATGGTCATCACTCATTCAACCAAGTGTGGCCATTTCAGCTTTAGTTAAGTGTCTTCACTCAAGGTGTCCTCATAGGCTCCTTTTGTTGTTGTTGTTGTTGTTAGAACTACTTCAAAATGAACAGCCAGATTAATTTCCAGAACATGGCAAATCAAAACTCACGGGCCAGGATTAACCCAAGGAAACAAAACAAAATAATGAGTCAATTATAGATTTGGGACACTGTTAATGATAGAATTTAAAAAACGAAAAAAAAAAAGGTTAAAATTTGTCATTTAATGTGATATGGTTTGGGGGACGGAAATGGATGGGCAAAGACAAGGCAGTCAAATAAAACAGAGGCTATTTCTTGATGGTGAGAATAGATATGAGTTTTATATTTTATCTTCTGTATTTTCCATACATTCTGTTTAATTTTTCCCTTCCCCCCCAATAAGAATAAATAAACACTGCTCTGAAAGATTGTGCTATACCCTGGCCTTCTATGTCACTGCCTGCTCACCATCTTCTGGACCAACTCACCAGAAACTTGAGGATTTACCCTGTCCTCCCTGGGCAGTGAGGTATTCCCTATTTCAATCCAGAGAAGCACAAAGAGCTTCTCAGTAAAGGTTCTTGTTCTGAAGAAGCTTCTAGTCTAAATTAGATACATTGGCTGGCTTACAGCACCCAGCAAATAAGTATGTCGACCTTGTAGCTCTAGGAGGATTCGGTCAAAACCAAGGGCACAATGTCAGGCATGTCACATTACCCCATGGATTATAAAATGAATCACCAGAAAATATGTTCAAGGAAGCAACATTGAAAAGTCTTTTCTTAAAACTCAAGAGATATTCCTGACTTTTTTTTTCTTAAGCTAGAAAATGACCTTAGACAAATAACAGGTTAAAAGAATATCTTCAAACGGCATAAAACTGAAACACCAGGTAAAACTGAAACTCAATTAAAGTTAAGAATCAGATAAGAGTTGTAATTTGAATTAATTATATAATTGCCTGTATCCAGTCCAGGATCTAACTCCAGAGTGATGGAACTGTTCCTGTGCTCCACCTCCAAGCTCTAGCACAGTACCAGGCTCATAGTTGCTTCTTCATGAATATTTTGTGGGAGGAAGAGGAGATGGGAAACAAACATGCTCTCTGGTTGACTGTTTTCACCAATAGTATTTTGTTTTTCCTGCCACTCCAATGAGACAACATGTAGAAATGAGAAGTGTAATTAACACAAACTTAAAACCATTATTATTTGTGGATAGGATGATTGACACTGAAAACCCATGAGAAAAGGTATTCTAAAAAATTCAATAAGAAGTGAAATGAAAAAATAAATATTAAAAATAGATTTCCTAAAAAATAATAATGATTAGAAAATATAGCAGACAAATCTTTACAATAACAAGTCATAGAAAATATGTGAGATGACAATAAGGTGAAAAACCTATCTGAAGAAAATTATCAAACTATTATAAAAGATATTTTGCTAGATGCAAAGTTCAAACATATTAAATATGGTATATTTTAAATGCAATTCCATGGAAAAGCTCAGGAAATATTTTTTTGCCTCTGCCCATATTAGTCTGAGATGCACATGAATAATGAGCCATTGGGAAGAGCAATGAGAAAGCTGAAGAGTGAAAAGGGGCAAAGGCTTTCAGACTTTGAAATATTATAAAACAAAATTACTAAAAATTAGTGTTACTAAAAATACTATCATACTCCAAAAATATTTTTAATGTTGAAAAAATACAAACAGATTTATCAAATCACAATAGGGAACCCAAATTTTGTGTCCACTAAGAATCTGTTTTATGGTGAAATTTATTTGGAGGACCGAGTCTATAAAATTAGAAATCATTCAATCCTGAGATTCCCCTTTCAGCTCTGTTAATAAACACAATTTAAACTATCTAAGCTTTATTTTGTTCATTTGTAAAATGTGGATAACAATAATTACACTAATATTGTGTTGTTAGGACCAAATAAAATGTATATGCATTAAGATTAAAAATTGATTAAAAATATTTGAAACTACATCTAAGCTTATAAGAAATAATAGTTATTATGTGAGCCAACAAGAGAGTAATGTATAAGAAATGGTGCTGAACAATTAATTACTTAAGGAAAAATGTTTATAGATTATATATTTATATTTTTACTTTATAAAATATATCTAAAACTACAAAATAGATATAAAAAAGTATGAGTGGTTATTTTTCCACTGTTGCAACATAGAGAGCTTTAAAAAACAAAACTAATGAAACACCATCACAAAGAATAGGCAAAGAGAAATGTAAATTTTTCCATAGGAAAATGTTCAATCTCTCCATGTAAAGAAAATAAACAAAAGAAAAACCAAACCTGGGGGAAAAAATACTTTCAGCAAAATGGAAATAGTAACTTTAATATATAAATAGCTCTTAAAAATCAATACAAAAATGCTAACAACTCAATAGAAAAACTGCAAAGGATCTGCAAAAATAATTCACAAATTAAAGAATAAGTAGGGATTATCAGCAATGGTGAAAAGTGTTTAATTTTATCAATCCTGGAATGTAAATGCACTGAAATGTAAATCTTGGTATATTTAAAGCCAAAGAAGTTTAAAAAGGGAAATGCAGAAATAAAAATATTTTGTACACTGCTGTCAGGAACTGCCTAAAATTGACTCAAATATGGGAAGCATTGTGCATCTCCTATTTAACCCCTCTGTGTTAAGGAGTGCTTTCACATTCCAAATAAGATGTCAGAACTCATTTGTGGAAAATTGCAATATGCCACTCATTCTTTTTCCACCCCATGTTCTTCTTTTCCAACATGGCATGTGTGACTTTCACACCACTGGTAATTTCCATTTCATAAATATCCATCCGGATGAGCATGAACTACATAGATGATAGAAAGATCACTTATGGGAAAATGGGAAGAGTTCTAGCTCTGGGTTTGGCCTCTTACCACTATCTGTGTGGCAGGCATGGAGGAGATACATCCCTTTTCCAAAGGCAGAGAGAATACAGCAGGGTTTCTCTCACTGAGGTCTATGACTCCAGAATCCCACACCAGCCTTTCAGAATCAGAAGGCAGAAAAGGTGGAAACTGTCATTTTTAACAAGCACCCCAATTAATGCTCAGGTACTTTAATATTTGAAAACCACTGTCATGGCAGGCCACTAAGTCTTTCATCAAAAAAAAACCTTCACCAAAAATCAAATATTTTGAAATTTAAAAAAAAAAAATACCTACATGCTGAATAGCAGTTTCACTTTACATGTGAGACTGACCATCCACCTCAACTCTCAAAGCTGAGTTCTCAGATCCTTGATAGATATGAGATGATGTCTCTTTAGGTTTGTTCTTCCAAGCTCATGCATCAAATTATACTCATCCAAACTGCCAGTCTTCAAAAGTGCTTTCAGAAGGCACATAAATTCAGTTCCTAGTCCTTATGATTCAGGCATTTAATCACACCATAAAGTTAATGGAATCCAATTTGAATGTAGACACTTCAACAACTACATTGCATTGAATTCACAGCATTCATAAAATATGGATTTCAAAATTAATCATCAGCCTAATGGAAGGTTCAAAGTAGAAAGCTCTCCTTTCATTGGTCACTGTCCTTGTCTTCAACTGCCAGGAAAGGACCAAAGCTGTCAACACAACATGGTAGCCCAGGCAACCAGCCACACCACTAGGAACTTTTCAACACTTAGAAAAATAAAAGTTATAGAAATTTTCAGATGGTCTTTAGATTGTTTGGACAACCCATGGTTTATAACGATAATGATGCCTAAGGCTTAAACTTCTACCTGTCAACAGCCCAGACCTCTCATCTTTAATAGCCCTAAAATGAGTTAGCTTGCTCTTTGGGTGCTGCTGATTCAACTTGATTTCAATAATAAGCGTTCCCCCAGTGATGCGTGGTCTCTGGGGATAGGAGAAAATAGATACTATGTTTCCTAGATCCTGACCATCCATTATTTAAACAACAGGAAATAAAAATGCCATTGGCCCACCAAGCATCCAGATGTGGTCTCAATGTCGTTTGGCATCCACTAGGAGAAGACATCCAGATGACTCATTGTGAGCTTTCTATCCAGATGTTCTACCACAGTGGTCATGCAACTCTGAACTAAAACTGGGTGAGGTTTGCAGTTCTTACCAGAGCTACCTGTGCAAGCTCCTTTGGGAATCTCTTTCACATCAGCTTCTCCACCTTGGATAGGGCAGTTTTGGCAGAAAGAACATTAGGATCCACATATCTGCTTCGATCAACTATGCTTTCTGTTCTTCAAGCATTTAGAGTCATTGTTAAGCTAAGTGGAAGGAAGACCAAATCATTTCTTAATTTTTTCTTAAAGACAGCTGCTGGTATCCACTCATTTTTAAAAAGTTATTTACCTGAAGTAGGAATGAGGCATATAAAAGAAGAAGACAGGGCTCTCAAAATGTCTTGTACACTTTTTGAGTCTAATGTGCTGAACTGCAAATTTAATCCACTGAAGTGGTTTCATGCAAAAGCTTCTCTCAAATTCCTTTTGTACAAAATCTTGATGCATAATGTATAGAGTCTGAAAATGGATTAAACTACATTTGGAGATGGTTTGAGTTGTTTTTTGTGTTTTTTTTTTTTTTCTTTTTTCTTTTAAGCAAGCAAAAACGAACAGGTTTTTTTGTTGTTGCCTTTTTTAACCCTTCTTGCTCTCAAGCAATTACACATGGATTGTGCCTTCTCAAAGCTGCCTTCCACACAATATTTCTTCTTCTTTTTTTTTCTGTCAAAAAGCTTGAAATGTGAAAAGTTTTAATTAGAAATGGGAATGGTGAATTAAACTCATTTCCCTCAGATTTCCCAACTAAAGCAGGCAAATAGCATTCTTTCTGATTTATTTCTGGAAGATAATTCAGCAACTGAATAAGCAAATGAGTAAAATCTTACTGGATAAAATATTTCCTAGTCCTCCACCTTTTTTATTACTCTGAGGACTGTGGTCATAGAAAGAACAGCAGTATGTAGGAACAGGCATGGTCCATGCTTAGAGATACATTTCTATCAGTGCCCCATCAGAGCCAGAAAGGTGAAAGTGGTGAAGGACAAGGGGAATTGCCAAAGCCTCCAAAAGAATCACAGTGACTTGTCTACAATCTTTCATTTATGTCTCAGTGGGTCAATGTGTTTGCAATGCACGGTTTCATCATTTGCCTATATTTACATATCATGTGAATATTAGTAACTGTAATGGAAATAGAATGACAGCTAGAATGAAGAGACTGGGACTCAACCCCTAAGTCTGACCCTATGTAATTATCTGACCTTGAACTTGTTTGTTCTCACTAGTTTCAGGTTCATCATCTGCCAGGTAAGGAGAATCATCTTCCCCTTTGCTATCTGTCTGCATCCTAGGACCATTGGGCAGGAGAATGAAAAGGCTGAACAAAATAGTTGGTGAAGTCTTAAGCCTTACTACACTGCTGAATTCTCCCCTGCTTTGGGTTACTGCAGTTTTTTTCTTGGTTCTTCTTCTACCTTCTCCAATCAGGTCTCCCAAAGTGGTGGGCAGAGTGAATAAGGCATCCTGCCAGAAGAGACCTCCAGCTGTCACACACTGACCACTTCCACAGGCTCTTTGTATGGGTCCTGCAGAGAGCTCTTCAGCTGACTACCTCCTCCCAAATCACTTTGAAAATTGGCCTCAGAGAAACAGAGATTCTCCACTCCCCAACATTTCCCACAGTCTCCTTTCTAAACCACTCACCCTGACCTGACATTGTGACTGACCATTTTCTTTTTACTTGCCTCACTCCCCTTGCTTAGAAGGTAGCACCAGTTACCCATTTGTACCTTTTGACTATCTCCCCCATGGTGATTTAAATGATTCACTTAATCATACTCCCTGAACTCACTCCAACTTGTCCCAAAACTTCACACCCTCAGCCCAGAGAATGAGACATAAAGTAGATTTTATATGCAGTTGTAGGAGCTCAGATATCCCTCCCAAAGTAGGCCATGTAAATATGAGTGCCAGCACAGGGGTCATCTCTTTTAGAACTATAGACTTGGAACAATTGGACAATTTCAATTTTTTTTTCAGCCACCTTGGGACAAGGTGATGGAGGGAAAAGGAGTGATTTTCCCCTCATTCATCTTCTCTTTCTACCTTATATGGTACCACACACCAACATATGTCAAAAATATCCATATTCTGCCGGTGCTTCTTCATATAGACTTTGATTCAGTGGATGGTGAATTAAATGGAAATAAAATATTAATTCAAATTCTAATTCATTCCCCATAATTTCACAGGAATATAAATGTTACCAAACTCTTTTTTTTTCCGACAATACAGAGAAAGCAAGAGCCAGGTTTGTCTTTTTCACTAGAGTATTTCTAGAACCTAGCACACTGTATAGCACATAGTAGGTATTTTAAAATATTTGTTGACTAAGTGAATGTATACAAAAAAGAAAAAGTAACATCTAAAAGACTTCTTATTATCTGATGCAGATAGAGAGTTAAGGATTTGGAGAACGAGCATCCAGCAGCACAGCTCGCTAATACCTTTTAAAACGTGTTGATGCTCATAAATCCAAAATAAACGACCTGTAAAATCACTTAAGAAGAAATAATACGCATTTAATCAGGCTTCCAGAGGAAAGTCTGAAGAAAAGGCAGAGAATTTCAAGAATTATTAAATCCCTTCAAATTCAATCACTGCCCAATCACAGACACGCTGCATGTCCCTCTGCCCACAGGGTTATCACTTGAGGCAGCCTCGCTCAGCCCTTCCTTATGAAACTCCTAAATTACAGCCACCTCCTGGAGCCACAGGGAAAGGCTTTGGATCAGCTGGAAAAAAGCAAGTCCTCTTCATGGGTCTACCCTGCTCTCTCTCCCACATTCCACAGAGAACTCTTAAATAAAGGGGGGAAGTCAAACATGTCACCCACAAATCAAAACCAGAATCTTCCATGTCATATATGTGTCCAGTCTGAGCTTCAAAATGGTTCTTCCACTGGCAAATAAAACTCAAAATATTGTGAAATGCCAGTCTGTGCCTCTGCTTTATAACCCTGTTGACATTTCTAGATTTTAACAATGTTCTGGTACCTTCCATTCCATCCTGGATTTTTACCTCCTTAGTCTGCTAATGAGAGTTACTTTACCTTTCCTGGAGTTTGATTAAGGTCCTGAGGGTGGTAGTAAAATGGATCCATGTTTTTGTTACAAACTCAATTAGCAGAAGTTGAAATTGCTCTCTTCAACAAAGTTAAATAAATTGTTAATGAGAAATTTACCTTTACTTGATTCGCTGGTTGCCTTATTAGCTTGGAGTCAACACTATTAAAGGAGAAGATGTTTATTAAAGCTTAAGGTGTTTTGCTGGATTGAATTTTAAAAAGACGATGGCAGGATAGCACCCTGACTTCCTGCTTCCAAAACTCAGGTACTTCTGTGATCCACCCACATCGAGCAACTTCAAGCCCTCTTTTGGGTCACCTCATCAGGGAAATGGCAATTTACCTGGTAGTTGAAAGTGCCACACATTCCTAGGTGTCATCCAAAGCTTCTCTTTTTACTCATTGTCATGAGGCATTTTCTAAGCCAAATGGACATTAGGCTGAAGAAAGACTACCCAGTTGTAGGTGAGTCTGAAGAGGGCACAGAAGGAATGGGGCTTTTCTTTCTCTGCTAAGGAAGAAACTCAAATATTTCCACCATAAGTGTCAAGGCCATGAAAGACAGAGGCTCTTTTGTAAGGCAAGTTTACATACAGACCTCAAAACCACCTATCCAAAGAAAACAATAATCGTCTCCCTGATGTGGCATTTCTAAAATGCCTCATCATTTTGGGCAAATTTTGCTCTAGGCAAAATTGTGAGGTAAGTCGAGGTTATTTTCAGCTCCCTTTGCATTTATTTCTCCCTCAAAAATGTTCTCCTGGCACTCCCATCACCTAGCCCCTGTGATAGAATCTGCAAACTGGTTCACTCTGGTCCATGCCAACCTCTTCAAAATTCCCGTATGGCCCTCTAGAGGCTGGAAAGCAGACAGCCTCATTTCCCAGAATTCTTTGCACCTTAGGTCCCATGTGGAATCTAGCTCCAGCCAAGCAGACATTCCCCCTGAGATGCAGAAGGTAGAAGTAGACATTAAGGTAGAGGTTGCACCTCACTACTTTCATTAAACAATGCAGTATGGAGATATGGGAGCCATAAGAGAAGGCCCAGGGGCCAGGGGTCAGGGGCCAGCACCATGGCTATTGATAGGCAAGTCAAGGGCTATTTTATTGGTGTAGGTTGGCTAGATATGATGAAATGCAAATGTAGGCAATTGTAAAGATGACCTCCCATATCACTGACTTGATCATGACAGACACAGTAACTACCTCAGTGGTCCAGGGCTAAGATGTTGTTCTGTGGTATGAATCTTAGAAGTTCCACCTACTCTCTACTCCTCCAATCTTTCTAGTGATTTTTGTAAGCTCCTTACTCATTGTATGAAATCCATTTCTGCTAAAAATAACTGAACTGAATTCTGTTATCAGCAACTAAATGCTGACAGAAATACTTCCTTACACCATAGGTAACCACATGCCTTAATACTTGGCCTTCTATCTTCTCAGAAAAAAAAAAAAGGCTGACAAACTAATTCACAAGAAGTAAGCAAAAACTAGTAGAGGAACTTGTTTTAACCCTTAACTAAAGGAAAGATTCTAGTGTTCACTCTCTAACCATGAATGGTCTACAATTTTGATGGGGATTTTTTTTCCCCCAGGCACGGAGACAAAGGTTTTTTTCCTTCAACTTTAAAGGAGTTGTTGTCAGTGTTTGATGGTAACAGTAATGTTAGTGGTAAAGTTGAGAAGCATGAGAATGCCAACCTCATGTGTAAGGCTCATGGAGCTGACCTCTCCAACTCCCCCACCCACCCAACCTTGTAATGGCTTCTTGCCTTTCACTACAGACCTCTCCTATGGTGTTCCCCTTGAAACCAGGAGAACTTTCCCAAGAGGGAAATTTCAGTATAAGGGAATAAACAAAGGGTTCAGCATTTCCTAGAAAGTTGATAATATGCTCTTGGAAAGAAGAAAGAAAAGCAGGCAAGGGAAGAAGGAAATTTGATGGAGACTAATGATTGACAGCATCCATCTACACATTCACACGCATTTGTGCTTCAGCTACTCTGCACCTCTGAAGTCCCTGTGGTGCAGAGGTGAGGCTCATTCTGGCTTCTAGAAACTCAGGGAAACAGGGAAACAGGAGGAATTGCCACTTGTTGATCACTTAGTATGTGCTGAACTTCACGAATCTCATTTACTCAAGATACATGGTGTTTTCTTTTTCCTATAATACACTGATAAGTTAGGTTTCTTAATTCCTTACCGTGTTGAAGGAACAGCATGAACAAAGGCCTTGAGTTGGAAGGAACTTAAGCCAAGGTACAAATTATTATACAGGAAGCATGTATAAAATGAAGATAATAATTAGTAAGAAGACTGGGTAACTTCTAAGTTTATACAGAATGTAGGTGATGTAAACCCAAAGATAGTGTTCTTATATATAATCCAGCCTTCCATACAGGTAGAAACAAGGATACACAGAAGCCTTTTAAAACAATTATGAGGAGACCCTCTTATGCGCTGCAAAGACATCCCAATTCCTGGAGGAGCTGAGGACAGACTTTCATTTGCTCACTCTACTGGGCTCAAGACTAAATTAAAATTAAAAGCCTGTTATTTCAGGTGCAAAAGTCTTGGGTGCTTTTCAAGAATGAAACCATCTTCTCTCTCCCCCAAGGCCTTTCATACCATTATGGTTCAGTCCCAAGCTATCAATGATAGTGGAAAAAATGGGGCTTTACAGTAGAGGAAAGAAGCTATTCAAACTGCTCCTGATTTCTATAAAAGAGAGATCTTTTGATCTTTGAAACAGCCAAAAGGGCAGTTTGATCTTCCTCAAACTCATTTATTTTAGATTCTTGCAAATTTCTTTTCTGTAGGTTTACTTCCTTAGAAAACTCAATATTCAATTGAACAGTGACTTTTATACATTGAAATGCAATATTGAATAGCTGAAGCCTAATAAATGCCATCCCAGCTATATAGGATATTTTAAAAATCATAAAAGAGCCGATTGAGCCCGATCCAGGCAAAGATGACAAAGCGAATTCAATGCTTCTTTTGAAAATGAGTCATGGTCAGAAATACTCACTTTGACCAAAAGCATTTCTTTGAATGCCAGAGGTAAATTTGCTCACTTTCATTTTCTGCCTGGGTTTCAAATCAGCCCTGCAAAACTGAACAAAATCAACTCTAAGAGGCCCTGGCAGCTGTTCCAGATGTAAATGTGAACAGGACACTGAGGCCTATTCCCTTCCATGTTATTTTCAAATTATGCAGAGGATATTCAGGTATGGATTGATCAGACTTTGTATATTTTTCAGAGAGGAGTAAATTGTTGCTATTCTCTGCTACATTAACAATCCCCAGGACCACCCTTTTCCTTAGGGGAAAAAAAAAAAAAGATGTTTTATTGTCAAGAGCTTCTAGATTACTGGCAAAGGGAGAATGTGACATATGTTCCCAGTCGTGGGGGGTATCCGAGGAGGACGGGCACAACATACTCAATCGATTAGCCAAAAGGAACAGCCTTTGATGTCAGGGAACCTTTCCAAATTTCATTTAAGACTCAAACAATCTGTGGGAAATCAAAGTTCTCAATCAGAACTTCTGTCCCCACTCCTCTGGGTGCAGCCAGGGCCTGAGGAGCTTTTGTTTTAACAATTTGTAGGTGATTACTCATCTTGAGAATGTGTTCCTCTTGTGGCCCTTTCAACATTAGCCCCTTTAGGAAGATAGATAACTTCATTTTTCTGGCCACATTCACTGTTTCCCACTTGGGAATGTGCTTAGCAAAATGCAGATTGGCGTTGCCAAAGAGCCAATTGTTTGGTAGCGACCCTCTCCTCCATGTGATCTCCTGAGAAAGACTGATGTTATAAAGTATTATGGGGACACCCTACGATTTGCACGCTCCCTATTTCAGCTGAAAACTGGAATTGGAAAAAGAATGGGGGAGGGTAGGAAGAGCAGGATGCCCCATGAAGAAGAAATAATTACCAGTTGAAAGAAGGTGGTAGAAGAAAGGGACTCACCTGAGACACATCAAAGTCAACAGACAGAACCGGATGCACTGTCAGATTAGAGATCATGGTTGGGATTTTAGAAATTTAATTGTACATAGCCCTTCGGATATTCAAGAAGAAATGTTGCCTGTAAGACTGGATCATTTTGGTATTCATAGGCAGAAGTTTCTGCAATAAACAAGAACATGAGAAGATTCCAGAGAGGGGTTGCTTAGCATCTGTCTACTCTGCACTCATAGACCACATCTAGGGGGCCATACCACCCTTGTCTAGGCACGTCACTTCTTCTCACCTAAATACAGAGGTTCTTCTTGATGCCTTCTAACATAGACCCTGATTAGTTGTAGCTTCTACAGATAGGGGTAGTCAAGATGATGAAGGGTCTGCATAGCAATGAACACGCTGGCAATGACTATATCAAGAAAGAAAAACTCAAAGAAGATTAGACAGCACTAAAGATCTGTCATCAGAAGGAGACTCTGTGGGAGTCTATAGGGGAGAGGACCCGTAGATTTTTTTTTTCTTGAGAAAGATAATTCACACAATTACAGGAACCCCAAATAATATGCATTGCTAAAGTAGTGAGCTCCCTATCATGGAAGCAACTCGAGTCAAAACTAGATGTCTTTATGAAGGGAAGTTGTAAAAAAAGGGACTGCACGTCCTGCATAATATTGGAACTGGAAGGGACCCTCAGTGTCACATGCTGCAAGTGTCCATGAGACATAAGGAATCTCTGACAAGTCCCTTTAGGGCCTGTTGCCCAACCTGCATGCATGTACTTTTTTCCACAGTGATGGGATTCCAAGAACATTCTTTAGGAACCAGTAACAAAGGTGGCTCCAGAATCTTGCAGCTTTTTAGTTTAAGAGTCACCGTTTTTCATCTTGACACCTTCAAAAACAATTCTAACATAACAAAGTCTCTCTAGCGGGTGGGTAATAGATCTATAGCTTTAAAAGAAATAGTTGATAATTAAAGTCCATGAAAGAACTCTAAATAGTGGATTCCAAGTAACTCAAGGTTAAAATTCTGATCTTGAATATGGAGACATGCCCATCCCTGTCTCCAGGGCCATTCGCTCCCCAATAAGCCTTTAGTGATAGAAATTATTTTTTCCTTAGAAACAAATGAAGGCTTTCTTTTCTCTAGAAAAAGAACATTTTAAACAAACAAGTAAACAAAAATCCAATATCTGGATTTCCAGACACAAATTTATCATTCATAGGTTTCTTACACTCCAAGGTCTGGAGCATAAAAGAATGTGTTTTAGGAGAAACATAAGCTATGCAAGAGGTAATGTCATTCAAGGCGAGGTTACAAAAAACAAAGACAAACTAGCGCCACACACACTTAGAACAGGCATGTGCTCTGCGCTTAGTCTAGCATCGGTTTGAATAACATTACTGTGACAAGATTGTCTTTGTCACTCAGTTAGCTCATCTTGTCTCCTTTTATTCACTTTGCTGTTTTCCGGTTGTAATTTTTTTCAGGGGATTGAATCAAGCTGTAGACTTTTTATGGAATAAGCACCCCCAGACATTCAACCCAAGAGCAGTTTGGGCAGTTTTCAGTGTCAGAAATAAAAATGTTGGAACTGAAAAAAGATGTACAACAGAGTGGAAATATGAAATGGAAGAGAGAGGCAGCCCACCTAATTAGAGTGGTGAGAAAAATTACGAGGCAGGATGCTAGACACCGGGGAAAAAAATAGAGAGACCTGGCTTCAAATAAGCAGGACCCCACTTGCCTAACAGTATTTTCCCCACTCTGCTGCAATCCCCTGCAAGACAGACCATCTGCCAATTGTGCTGGTGAGAGTGTGTCACCAAGCACAATGGGTCTATCAGCACAGCTGTTTGTTGTGCTCATTAATTCTGGGATAAAGTTAAGAAAAAGCCTCCAATGCAGAAGTCAACACTCATCTCAGTGGATACAACTCTTAAATATCCAAAGATCTTCTAGGAGAGAAGAGAGAAGGTAGCAGTAAAATTCCAAAGCAAATATATAATTTTGTTGAGTATCATTTGTAAATGAAACAATAGAGTACAGACCAGGGGAAATATTCACCGATAACAAACCAAAAATTTGATATTTGCCTCCCCAAACTTCCTATCAGTACAATGCTATCAAAACAAGCAAGCAAAAAAAAATGCATTCCTATTTCAGTTTCTATTTTGGAGCAAAATACAGCTTTCAAAATGTCAGTTTCATCTAGTTTGGCCTTTCCAAGAACGTGCATAGTTAAACATCAATGAACTGTAGTGTTTGGAGGATGCTATTTAATTGAATTTTCAGGTTAACTGGGAGCCAGGCAGGAAAAAAAAAAAACACTTTTTCTTTCCTTTTTGTTCTGGTAGGAATCAATATAAGATACTGATGAATGAAAATAATGTTGTCCTAGAAATCCAAGAGCCTAGATCTAGAGGCAATCTCTTGGGAAGTCATGTGCAAAAGAAGTTTTGACAAAAGAAATCAAATGCTACCTTGTCATCAGCTGAGTTTGTGCCCTAAGCCCTTAGGTAGAGCTCTCTGATAGGGTGAGCTGGAGCCCAAGTCTCAGCTCAGAACTTCTCTGTTCTCTCGCAGCTCATTCATGCAAACCCAAAGCTTAGTATTAGGACTTCACAGGACAGAAGAGCAGAGAAAAGGACATCTACAGTAAGAAGAGAGGACAAACTAATCTTCCTTCATATCCCACATGGAAGCCAGTCCTAAACTTTGCCAACTTCAGCCCCATGAAGGTGGTAAGCAGATTTTACTTCTTAATTATAAACATGGTTCATAGCAAAAATGGGTTTCACCTAATGGATAATTTTATGACTTTGTTAATTGAAATTTTGCTATATGGAGATGACAATTTGCATGTCACTTTTCCATGACTTTATCAGGCTCAGGGAGTGTAATGCCACTACCATCACTATCATCACCATCTTCATAAACAAATATTTTCTAGTACAGTTGGTTATGCAATATGCAAGCTCACCCATGCTTGCTTTAAGGAATGGAAAACAGCAGGCCAGTTCAGTGGCAATTTAAAATGATCTAAACTATCCAAAAAGTTCTCCTAAGAACCTTCAAAATTCTAAGACAAGCAAAATGAACTTAATCCTAAAATAAGAATATCTTTTATAATCAGGACATTACCCTTTTGTTTAAAGTGTAATAGCCAAATGCATTTATATGATAAATAAATACGTCATGCATAATTGAGGCACATATATAAATAATAGGTATAGAATATATACTCCATTTGAAACTTGTCAATTTACATTTTTGTAATTAAATAGTAATTAGATACTAACCTCACCATCTTAAGATGTTGCAGTTTGTATCTCAGATTTGATGACAACAAAAGGTCACCTCTGATATTCCGAAGCTGTGGCCTTATTCCGGAACACAGCTACCAAATAGAGCATGGCTTGAATGGGAATGTATTGTCCCCTATACAGTGATACGAATGATAATTGTTTCCAGTAATACATTTTAGCAAAAAGTAAGGACTGAATCTCTATTAATGGAATCCCTGCCTTCCTGTTTTAATAACTAACATGCTTTCCTTGAATCAGGTATAGAAGGCAATTGATGAGTTTATTGATTATGGCAATCACCACCCGGAGCTTCATTGGTACTTCATGGAGGGTGTTTTAGTCATCTTTTTTTTTTTTTTTTTGTCACTGTGACCAAAATACCTGACAAGAGCAACTTAGAGGAGGGAAATTTTACTGGGGGCTCATGGTTTCAGAGGTCTCGGTCCACAGACAGCCAACTCCATTGCTTTGGGCCCAAGGGGAGGCAGCACATCATGGAGGAGGGTTCAGCAGAGCAAATAGCTCAGCTCTTGTTAGGATCAGGAAGCAGAGATGGGATAGGAAAGGGGCCTCAGGGAAGAGACACCCTTCCAGAGCACCCCAGTAACCTATCTCCTCTAGCCATGTCCCCACCTGCCTACAGTTACTACTCAGTCCATTTAAACTAGAATAGACTAATTAGATCAAAGTTCTCAGGATCAAATTATTTTACCTCCAAACATCCTGTTAATAGAGGAGCTTTTAGAAGACATCTCATATCCACACCATAACAGAGGGCTTCTAGGAAAGAGGGATTTCCACAGGACAAAAAGATCCATACATAGAGTCACCACAGCACTGAGAGACCAGGGTCCACCAACTTTGAAAACCCAAAAGCTCATGACTTCTTTTGATTTCCCAGCCTTCTAACAGAGCTGAAAGTTGCCTCCAAGCAGAACTTGAAGGCCTTGTCTGACCAGATCTGAGCACAAAGTTCAGTCATGTTCAGAAATGAAGCTCTGATTCTACATGCTCAGTATCTTTGCATGTATTACTCCGAGACCATAGACCATCCTCCCAGATCCCACTGTATTTGCTCTCCCACAGTTTGCCCGGGGAAACACCACAGGTAGGGTGTGGGAGTATGAAAAGCCAATCCATATAAATCATCACCATTCCCAGAAGAATCCCAAACATGGATTCAGCTCCAATACAAACTGGTACACATCCAGCAAGCCTGTCGTGTGGCAGTGGACTTGGGGAAAAATAAGTCAAACACACACTTTCTCACTGCACACATGATTAACTACCAAGACAAACTGCAAAACATATATGAAGAAGCACAAGTGTAAGCAAAGCCACAAAGGAACAAAAACCACTAATGTCAGTAATAAAAATATCATAGTTTGTTGGCTACTAAATTAGTCAGAACACTATAAGTTGTTGGTGACTGACAGAAATACAACTCAAAAAAAAAAAAAAAAAACCAGTCACATCCAAAATGGACTTCTATTAGATTATAAAGTTGAAAATTCACAGAGGTTGTATTTTAGGTACTGCCAAATCCAGATACTCAAATGATGTCTCCATCCGGTCTCTGCTCTGTCACTCTCTCTCAGCTGCAGTTGTTCTATGCTGTCTTCATTGATTTCTACACAAGTTCCAAAACCCTGAAGTTTCAGGCTTATTTCTGTTGCTCACAACATTCCAAAAAGAAAAGATCCCTTCTCCTAAGTGTCTCAGGATCCCCTCTCCTAAGTGTCCCAGCAGGGTCACACTCATCCATCTTTCTTGAGCTATGTGCTCATCCGTAGACTTTTCCCTGGACCCAGGTGATAGAATATGCTTATTAGACCTACTCCTGTCAATCAGCACCCTACCTAAACAACACTCAGCAAAAATGGTGAAAAGGACAGTTCCCACAAGGAACTGAGGAAGGGGTGGCAAAGTAAGAGGAAGAGTGTTTAGCAGACAAATAGTAGATAGCCATTTGGCTACCTACGGTCAGATGGTATTCTGTAGGTTGGACTCTAATGTTGCAAATTCTTTGAACCCTCTTGGTGTTCTCTCTGGCATTTGCTCTTGAGTTCAAGGACCCCAAGGCAACATCAAGAAAAAGATGCAATGTGCATTGTTCATTTATTCATCATCTATTTATTAATCATCTCCCCAGAGCCAGGATGGAGAATGATAAACTAATGCTTGTCAAATGTTCATCAGGTGATCAGACATTGTGATAAACTTGCTTATGTGTTTGGAAGGGTGTTATGGAGCAGGGCAAAAGAAATCCTCACCCATAATTGAGGGACCAGAGAATGATTCTAGAGAAAGTAAAAATCAAAGCTGAGGTTTAAAATGTGAGCAAGAGCATAGCTTGTCCAAGGGGAAGCTGGGTAGTTCAAGCAAAGGAACTAACACAGGAAAATGTCCCCAAATAAAGAAACAGTCCAATATTTTAGAGGAACAGTAAGACTTGCATAAGTCCAAATGGCTTATTGATATAAATAACACCAGGGCAGAAACCTTTTTACTCAACTTATTTTGTGATCTTAAACAGGTCACTTGAATCCTTTGGGTATCCTTCACAATGCCGCTATGCAGATCAAATGTAATAATGTATCTGAAATACATAGTAAATTATTTAAAATAGTCTATGGAGCCGATGAAGAAGTACACAGATTGATAAATCCTGAGTGACTAAGGAAAGATGACTGGCTCTGTACAAGTGGGCCCCTCAGGGAAATGCTTGAGTTTACTGAGCTCTATTTGGCCACTAAGGGCTCCTTTTACTGCTTGGGAGGAGTTAAACTATTGTCTTCAGGCGGTAGACAGGGGTCCTGTGTACTTTGCACTAGTTATCAGAAATTGAGCAAGAGGGAATGGGCAGCCTGAAACACAGTGCTCTCTGGGTAAACAATGCGAGTGTTTGAAGAATGTGGGGACAACACACTGTGTTAAAAGCAACCTTGGCAGGGGAGAGGGACCCCAGGATTTTAAAAGAAAAAGAAAAAAGTTTGCATGCTGTATGTTCTAAGAATAAAGACAGCTTGGAAAGCACCAGAGAGGAGAAAGAGTAGAGGGCATGAGCGGGTATGTAAGATGACCAACTACAAATCCAGGAGAAATGGAGAAAGCACTTTGGAGGATTCATACTTAAAACATCAGCCTAAGGTATGTTTAAATTGTAACTCAGGCCAGAGAGTCACGAATAATCAGTTTGTCTTGGAGAATTCTGGAATTATAAACAAAAAGGATACAAAGCATTGTCCAAGGTAAATATTGACATGACTGAAGAGGAACTAGAAAAACTTTTAATGAAGCCAAAATACTGCATCTGGCGAAGATGTTTCATGTTCTGATAATAAACACTCAGAAGAAATCTAAGGACAATGGGTAAGAATCGGGTCCACTGGGTTGAAAAATGGAATTAGAACTAAGGCCTTCTCAAATGGAAAACAGTAGTACCATAAAAACATTAATACTAGCTTTTAAGACCATGTTACATCTTCAAGTAAAGGCAACTCTCCCTGCCAGACATCGATTTGCCCACAAATATGAGAGGATTAGTACTCATATCCTGAAACAGCCACCCAGTTTATACCATGGCCAATGAATGCACAGTGGCTTCTTCCTCAGTTCCCAGCTACCCAGCGGGAAGTGGTCTGGGAAGTCCTTTCAAGCCAGCTGGGCTTCTGCTAGGCCTGACCTCCTCCTTCCCACCTACCCCCAGAAGCAAATCTGCTTCTTTGCTGAGACACACCCTCCATGGAGGAGAGACTCTCAGGAAGGACTTTATCAGTCCTTCGGGTTCACACCCTGCCTCCTCCAGGAAGGATGTTCAGGTGGGTAACCTGAAACTCAGAATAAACAGAAGCCCATTATTGCTGCTTAGTGCGAGCCAGTGAGGGATCTTGTCAGCAGCACAGCACCATGGCAACCAGTTCTTCAAAGCGTTTTTTAAAAATACAAGTCGAATTTCATCTGGAAACATCCCAATTACCCAATTAGACTAAGCTGCAAAGTCTTTTTAGAATAATCTCAGATCATAAGTGAGTGAATAGCTCAAACCCAAACCATGGCTTTCTGATACTCAGAAAATGTAAGTTTGTTGGTACTGTATTCTGGTAGAAAGACAGTTTTCTTCTTAGCAGCAGGAATGAAACCAGTCTGCATTTGCCACGAGCGTCTCAGTGCTAAAGCAACATATGACTGTATCCCGTGGGGAGCCATGAGATTCGGGTTTTATTTTTCCCACTTAACAGATGGGAAAACTAAGGAGCTAAAAGTAGACTCATCCCTAAGGGACAGAGAAAGAGGCCAGGGGTGGGGCCAATCTGGATTTCTCTTGTTTTGTGTGTGTGTTTGTGTGTAGTTTTCAGGAGCTGGAGATACCAGGCTCAGAGCCCTGTGGATTTCACCTTTGCCATGTCTCACCCACACCTCCCTCACCACCATTTCCCCACCTGGCAGTCCCACCCTGGCAGTTGCAATCTCCTGCTGCTGCACAGATCAGACCACAGACTCTACCTAAGCCGAAAGGATCAAAGTGTCACTCTATTATGGGCTCAATTATGTCCCCCAAACATCCATTTTCTGAAATCCTAACTCTGCCCCTTGGAATGTGACTGTGTTTGGAGATTGGGCCTTTAAAGAGGTTATTAAAGCAAAATGAGGTCTTGTGGGTGAGCCCTAATCCACCAGGACCTGTGCCCTTATAAGAAAGAGGTTAACACATGGAGAGCACACTGACCAGGGAATGACCACATGAGGACACAGTGAGATGATGGCCTCTCCAAGCCCAGGAGAGATACCTCAGAAGAAAACAACACTGCTGACATATTGATCTTGTATTTCCACCCTTCAGAACTGTGGGAATAAATTCCATTGTTTAAACCACCCAGTCTGTGGTATTTTGTTATAGCAGCCCCAACAGACTAATACACAACCCTTAGGATGGCAGTCAAGGTCCACGATTACAAGTTAATGGAACTCATCACTGTAAGTTCAGCACTCCAGCCACACCATTAACTTTCAACACTCTAATTAAAGTCCTGAGATGTTCTCCATTGTGATAAATTTAATTTCTCTACCTTTGCTTCCTATCAAAGTCTTCTTTATGCCTTAAGGCCCAGACCCAGGATGATGAACATACCAGACACTCAGTTAAGTATTGTATGACTGAAAGAATAAATGAATAGGCAAATGAATCTTCAAATCCCACAAGGTCAAAAGATAGGTGTTACATGCCCATTTTATAGACAAGAAAACCGAGGCAAAGAAATATTAAGTAATTTTCCCATGAGAAATTTAATGAAGGGCAGAGCTTGGATTTTATCCATGTCTCTGATTACAAAATTCTTCCTACAATACCTGTGTTCTCCTAATCTTAAGGCATTCATGTGCCACCTTTGAGAGTTTTGCCACCTTACACACAAACCTTGGAACCAATTTACCTAACATTTTCATTTAAGCTATTTATGTGTTATAATAATTTTACTTAAAGAAAATCAATAATTTCTCTGTAATAAATAACACAAAAATAGATACGTATCCATTAAATTCAAAATATTCATCAATGTATTTTGAAGCAGGGGTATGACTCCTCCACTTGAAAACACTGATCCACACTCCTTCATTCTGCATGTCTCTGGGACTGGTCCTAAATGCAGTCACTGCAGCCATTAGAATTCTCTACTTCCTAAAGTGCTGCATTGCAACTCCTATTGTTCTCTCAGCTTCCAGTTCACCCATCCCTGTACCCTCTCACTGGACATTTCTCATTGAGAAAGGTTTTAGATACCATAAAGAACCATGTTGGGGTCTCAGGTTGGAAGCTGCTATTGGGAGCTCTTGTGAGCCTGTGAACACTACAGCTTCCCACCTGGAAGCTAAAGCAAGATGCAAGAGGTGGGGAGAGAGAAATTAATTGAAAACTTGAGGCTGTCGAACCTACAGAGGAAAATCCCTCCCCGAGTTAAAGATCAGGGACATAATCAAGGAAAGTGACTTCTATAAAAGCTTGATTGGTTGATCGAAATCTTCAACCATCCCAAAAATAATTGCCTGGAAGAAAGCACTGAATGGCCTGTCTTCTTGGAAAGGAGCAGCCAGTGCCGGCAAGGGAAGATGCACTCAACTGTCCTCTCGCCACTGGGCCCCTGCGAAGATGAACTGAATCTGTTTAAAGAAGTATATTGCCTCATTATTTTCTGCCCTGACATATGCACGGATTTCTCATGGATGGTAATCTCAACAACATAGAGGAAGTGTTTGTGCTCTTAGTTTCTGCAATTTTTTCATTTCCATGTCAGGGTTCCACACACACTCCTCTTGGTGAGCCCTGGGGAACAAAGAATAGGCCACAGGCCCTACTGTGGGCAAAGCGACTGGAAGCAGGACCACCCCACACAAGTCTTCTTTCTTGTAGACCCCCTAGCCCTTTCTGTAGACAGTGTGAATCTGACTACATCTCTCTTTAGGCCCAAACTCCAGCAACAATTTGTTATCAACATAAGAACACTTATCTTCCCTAACATGATTCCCAGGCCTTTTCAGAGTCTAGCCCCTGCCTACCTCTTGTAAACCCATCTCTCAATCCTCCCTGCCTCAATGCGAGGCCCTCCACATTCTCATGTTCTCTCACACTCTGGGCCTGCCTATGTGCTACTTACTGCCTAAAAAGCACATTTACCTCTTCTCACTTCCTCATCTGCCTTGGAAATTCCTTTTTTTTCCCCTATAGCCCCTCTCTCACCAGCCTGCTGCCCAGGTCAATTGACTTCCAGTAGAAAGTGGCCAGAATCTCAGGGAGCCTCTCCTTCCCAAGTAGATTCCAGCCCCTTATCACCTCAGGCCAGCTCCTCTTTCACTCTACCTCCTAAAGAAGTCTTTCCCGATTATTTTTCTTCAACTCATACAGATCTCTGACTTCCCTGAGTTTTCATGTCATTTAAATCTGCACCACACATATGAATATTTCTTTTTCTTCCTTTTTTTTTCCACTTCACCAAAAATTTGAAGAACTGCCAAAAATTCTGACCAAGTCATCCTCTTCCAGGAATCTGCCCTGAGGAAATAACCGAAAAGCTGGTCAAAGATTTATGTACACAGACATTCACAGCATCAATTTTTATAATAACAAAAAATGGAAACAACCTAAGTGTGCATCAGTGGGAGGTGGTTATGTAAAACACATCCACACGGCCACTAGAAACAGACTGAAGAACATGTAAGGACATGGAAACATGCCCATGAAATAATGTTAGGTTAAAAAGCAGAATGTAAATTTTTATATAAAGTATGATCCCAGGTGTATAAAGAACTATGCACAACTCCAGATAGACGTGAGATAGCAAAATGAGTAGCGGGCAGTCCAGAACCAGCTTTCCTGAGCAGGTTGGATCCTGTGGTCTTGGGAATGTCAATTAATCAAGTCCCGGACCTACCAAATTGAGATAATAATAAGACCTTCCATGTAGGGTTACTTTGGTGATTAAATTAGTTCACATATGTAATATATGTAGAATTATGCCTGCCTAACACATGATAAGTGCTCTAAGGGACAGTCATTTTTGTTATACATTGAAAAAAATATTACAAGGAACCAGAATACTGCCCTCCTTGGCTGGTGGAACCATGAGTGATTTTTATTCTTGTTTTTACATTTCCCGGTCCTTTTTAAATTTTTGAAACTATTGACAATAACCATATATCACTTTTTTATCTGAAAAAATATGTGATGCTTTCAAAATAAAACTCTATAAAAAATGTATTTTTTCTTGACTTCCGGGGTCCATCCAGGCACAGAAAAGAGAGATAAAGGTGTGGGAAGAGAAGGAAAGACAGTAATTGAGTGAGGGTTGGGGGACTATTCCACCAGCCAGTCCATCGCATAAGTCTCTATCCCAAGGAGAATAACAAAAAACTCTTGGACCTGGGGAGGATAGGAAGATGACAAAATCCAGCTGTTTAAAATCTAACCACTGGGATTGAAGATAAAGTGGTACTATGTCAATTTGGACAAGCTGAAGATTTAATTTTGTTTCTTCATTTGCAAAAGGGAGTTAAAATAATCCTCACTTCATAAGGTAGGTAGAGAAACACAAAATTAAATAGGGTCTGGCACATAGTAGGGACTCAGGAAATGTTAGCAATCCCAACCATGTTGAAGCTCAAAACAGACAATGAAAGGAACAGTTTGGGGGCTTCACTGGTATTTGAGTCAAGGATCTGGTCCCTACTTTTGATGCAGTACCCAAGATCAAAGGGAATCCTCCCACTCCGCATCCACAATTATTCTTCATATCAACATCCTCTTGAAGCGCTTACTAACCTTTTTGTTGTTGTTGATTTATTTCTTTGTTTACTTGGATTTTATTTGTCTTCACAATTTGATTATAAATACCATAAGGACCGGGACCAAGTCTACCATATAGATCATGATGCCCTCAATCCACAATGCCTAGAACAAACTAGTGATCAGTAATTATTTTTGTAGTCAATGAATGAATGTCCAAATGCATTAATAAATCTGGATTGGTCACTGTAGTTGCCTTGTCTACTAAAAAAAAATTTAATGATATGAGGGAAATATAGCACTTGACACATAGTAGGTATTCTTTCAATAGTAATTCCTTATTTCTGGACATTCATCAGATTAGCTTTTATCAGACACACATTTTCTAAAATCACTTGACTATTTGGACAAATACATTGCATCTTATTCTATTATCCCTTGTGCCTACGCAATCACTTGATAAAGGGAATTTTTTTCCCCATAGAACAGAGCAAAAGAAGCTTTGAAACTAGAATTTTTATAGTTCACACCCCATGCATGCCAGATGCAAAAATCATTTTGAGGCACTAATTGGTGATGTAAAAAAAACAAAATAAATGAAAAATAAAAATGCACCGGTGGGTTTTGGCAGCAAGGAGAAGAGGTTCGTTTTAATCTAAAAATTGTCATCCCAATTTTTACTGGCTTAATTCATTTCTTAAACAGAGGGGGGAAAATTGATGATTAAGATGTGTAATGGAAAATTTTCAGAGCAGAGTGAGGAGGTGACTAGAGACCATATGTTGCCCAAGAACGAAGCCTTCAGCAACCGTTGAAGAGCGAATTTGCTGATTTGCATGCTATTGGTGATTATGTCCCGATGAAAGAATACATCCCATTAGTACTAATAGGCATTATATATACATGCTATTAAAACAACACATAACCTTTCCTGAGACCAAGAGACAGGGGTGGGGGTGGGGGAGCAAACTAAACTGCCAGAAAAGAATTTTTTCACACGCATCCATGTTAAAAAAAGACCATATTCCTAATATTAGCAAAGTAATGGCTTGTCTAGGATACTACATAAAAATCATCTCCCTCTGACAGAAACATAGCATCCACTGCAGTAGCCATGAATGAACCTACAAAAGAAGACATGACAGGCCTTGGGGCTTACCTTGATGCTTGGAGTTCAACCCAAGGAGTAAGACTTACAGATAAACTATGTAGTCGATATAAGCTAGTGTATCACTAGTGTATTCAACAAACAACACTAGCAGGGAAATTTAAATATAATTCACCCAAGAGAAGTTTGGGCACAGTTTTCAGTGTCAAGAATAAAAATTTGGCTGCATGCTTTCCTCAGCCAGTGGTATAGAGCCAAGCAGTCCTGGCCCATAAATTCCTACTGAGGTAAAAATTCCTCAATAAATTCCTATTGAGCAGTGTTCAAGGTCTTCTGCAGTCAGAAGTCCAGAAGTCAAGTGCTGCATGGAAAAGGTCAAGCATCTCAGGAAGGCTACCATCAGATCTTTCTTGGGTGAGACTTCATGTAGGTTAAAGAACAAACTCAGTGACTCGAGTCAAAGTGAAGTTGGAGGCAATGTCAGATGAAGCTTTCCTAGGTTTTCTACAAAAGCATTCATACCTCTGGACTGGAGAGTATATAAATGGTATGAAATGGCAGCAGGTGTCACAATGCTGACTGTCCTCAGCCTTAGAAAAGGTCCCTGTCTGCCTCTGCTCTGCCCTAATAACCAGGGCCTCTGCAATGTGGCTGAAGCTGTGTCCTAGGGCAAAACCTATTGGAAGATAGATCCCATATTGTCATTATCTTTGGGTTTTCCATAGTGCCCACTTCTGTGCTAGGTATATATTTAGGCACTCAATACACAAGAATTGGTGAGATTATGAAGGTAGCATAACATTAAAGACCAACACTGTTCTTTTTTTACTCACTGTTCCTTTTCCAACCATTTTCAGTAGCCTCAAAAATGCCACTTTGCTCTACAAAGCTAAAGATGCATCAGACCCAAATTTAAATCTAATTTCTACTCCTTTATAATAGCAAAATCTTCTACCATGTCAAATATATGTGAAGCACTATTCTAAACCCTTTTACAAATGCTCCCTGACTCACATACTGAGTGAGTAAACATGATTCATCTGTGAACCATGTTGATTCAGTTGGCTCTGTCAATTGGTCATACAGACCCTTTCATTTGAGCATAGATCTGTGCTAAGGGAGTAGGACTGAGCCAAAGTAGAGGATGGTACAGGGGTCTAGCAACCTATCTGTACAGCTTTCTTGAACATTCTGGCCCTGCTCATGGCTAATGCCTGATGGTGATGATGATGATGATGATGATGATGATGATGATAGGTCTACCCCTTTCTTCATAGATCTGAGAGAATCCAGCTCATAGTGGCAAACTCTGGCCACAAGGATGGTTGATGTTACAATGTCATATGCTCTGTCCTTCCAGAGACCAGTAACATGCCAGAAGCCACTTGTTGAAAGCTATATTAATTATCTACTGCATATGGGATGGCCTTACAATAGAACCCTAGAAGTTACATTATGATCCTATTGGGACTTGCCATAAACTCCACATAGTCTTCTAGTATCATAGGATCTTCCAGGTTGTATGGGTTCAAGTGACAAGGCTGCTTGCACTACAAATTAAATCTGCTAGAGTTCTTTATTGATCTTGGTCCCACTCAAAACTGGTAGCACCCCTATTACATAGTAAATAATTGAAATACTATTGCCAAGTGTGAAATATGCTGCCCCAGAACCCAACATCCTATTAAATACTGTTCTTTCTTGGTGGCAGGAAAGGGAAAAATGACATAATTTGTTCTTTTCCTTAGAGGTGATATCTCAGCATGACCCAGACAACCTAACCATCTAAAAATTTTACCAATGTAGTGATTTACTTCACAGAGTTAATCTCTTATCTTCTGAAGCACACGTATTTTACCAAAATCACCACATAATTTCAGGGTTTTGCTTAACTAATCTGATCCAATAAATATAATAACATTGATGCAAAAGACCCATGTGATTCTGATACAGTGTCCAGATGGTTCACATCCCTTTAGACAATATAACAATGAGAAGGAGAAATAACAAAGTCCTGGGGCAAGAATGTCCATTTCACATACATATAAACTGTTTCTGATCTTTTTTATTGATGGTAATGAACAAAAATTTCACTCACTAGATCAATAACCACATACAGATCTACATATCTGAAGTCATTTTAATCTACCCTAGCAAAGATACCATGTCTGACACAGCAACTGAAATCGGGGCCACTCCTTGCTTGAAACTGTGTTGGCACATTGTTAACTGCCAGAATCCATTCAGTATTTATAGGGAGTAAGACTGGTGAAATAAGTAAGGATACAATAAGATCATCTATTCTGTATCTACGAAGCTAAAAAGTTGGGCATGCCCAGCAATAGTTTATCATCAAACAGAAAGTGGTAATACATGTGAACAGAGCATGAAGGCACAAATAATTTACATGAAGAAGTGGTCCAAAGGCCCATGTCCCTACTGTGGCTACACTGCCTTCTGTCTTCCATCCTGGCCCTGTGGCCTCATGTCATGGGTGGTTACCCTCAATCATATGACAAAAGAAGAGAAGACTTGGTTCTGGTTTACAGGTAGTTCTACATGTTATGCAGATACTACCCAAAAGGAGAGCTGGAACACTAAAGACCCTCTCTGGAATATCTCATAAGGACACTGGTGAAGGGAAATACTTTCATGGGTAGAACTTTGAATAGTGCACTTGGTTGTGCATGTCACACAAGGAGAGGAGAAGTGGCAAAATATGGAATTATATACCAATTCATGAGATTTAGGCAATGGTTTGGTTGGATAGGCATGGGAAGAAGCATGCTTTAAAAGTTGATGATAAATAAATTTGGGGAAGAGATCTGTGTATAGATCACTCTGAATAAGCAAAAACATGAAGATATTCCTGTCCTATAGGAATCATCAGCAAAAGATAACCTCAGAAAAGGATTATTTTAATAATCAAGTGGACAGGATAGCAATCAGCCTCTTTCTCTAATCACCCCTGTCATTATCCAATACACTTATGAACAAAGTGGCCATGGTGGCAGGGATGGACATTATGCATGAGTTCAGCAACATAAACTCTCAATTACCATAGCTGACCTGGCTAGGGCCACCAAGACCAACTGAGCCTCTGATATGGAAACATTTCCCATGATAATTAGGCAGCTACCTGGTGGCAAGTAGATTATATTGAGCCACTTTTATTATGGAGGGGGCAGAATTTTATTCTTACTAAAATAGGCATTCAGCCGCCGTTCGCGCTTGCAAGGTAAACAGACCTGTGACAGCCTGGCGGGTCAGGCCCAGTGGCCTGCCAGTGTGGTACACACATCACCCCAACTGGAGTAGGGGCAGAGCAGATCCTTCTCCCACGCCCGGATCAGGCCCTGCCGGTGTGGTGGCCATGTGACCCCAATTGGAGTGGGGGC
>NW_025999864.1:3895892-3923966 GCF_001458135.2 Marmota marmota marmota
AATGGAAGGAGACCCTCAGGGTTATACAGTGGAGGGGGTAGAGAGAGAGGAGGGGAGGGGAGGGGAGAGGTGGGGAGGGGCGAGGGTGGAGGATGGGAAAGGCAGCGGAGCACAACAGACACTAGTATGGCAATATGTAAATCAATGGATGTGTAACTGATGTGATTCTGCAATCTGTGTATGGGGTGAAGGTGGGAGTTCATAACCCACTTGAATCAAAGTGTGGAATATGATATGTCAAGAAATTTGTAATGTTTTGAACAACCCACAATGAAAAAAAAAAGAAAAAGAAAACAATTCCATTTAAAATAACATAAAGAAAAAAAAATAAAATAAATAAAATAAAATAGGCATTCACTTGGTATTTTGTTTTGCCTTCCCTGTAAGTAATTCTTCCGCCCAAACTTCCATCCGTGGACTTAGAGAATGGGCGATCAACCATTGTGGTATTCTGCATTTTTGTTTCTGACAAAGGAACTCACTTCACAGTAAAATAAGTATGGTAATGGGTCCATGCTTACGGCACTCTCGGATCTTATATGTTCCTCACCATCCTGAAGCAGCTGACTTGATAGAACAGTGGAGTGGTCCTTTGAACACCCAGTTACAGTGCCAGCCAGGTTAAAATATTTTGTAGGATTTGGGCAAAGTTCTGCAAAAGGCTATATATTCTCTGAACCAGCATCCAATATATGGTGCTGTTTCTTTCATAGACAGAATTCATGGATCCTGGGGTAGGAATCAAGAGGTAGAAATGAGAGTGGCACCACTCACCATTACCCTTAGTGACCCTCTAGCAAAGTCATTGCTTCCTGCTCCTATAACTTTATGCTCTGCTGATCTAGAGCTCTTAGTTGCAGAAGGAGTGCTTTCACCAGTATACATAGTAATGAATCCACTGAACTGTAGGTAAAGTCTGCCACCCAGTCAGTTGGACTCTTCGTACCTCTGAATCAACAAACAAAGGGAGTTATGGTTTGTGTTGATTGATCCTAACTACCAACGGGAAATCGGCTATAAAGAAAAGTAAGTCTGAAATACAGGACATATTTTGGACATTCTTAGTATTAACATGCTGTGTCATCAAGGTCAATGGGAAATTACTACAAAAACCCAATCCATGCAGGACTACTAACATTAGCAGAATTATAACCATGTTGTTATCATTATTTAGAGATTATGATGAAGGAGATGCGCAAAGATACCGAGTTGACAATAAGTATATGTGTGATGGTATCAATGTGTGATGTGTTATATATCAAATTGACTGGGCTAAGGGATGCCCAGATTGTTGGTAGAAGATTTCTTGGTTTGTCTGTGAAAGTGACATGCACACAAAATGTTTATTGTGGTGTGCTTTCAGGAACAAAATCTGTAAGAAGGTAAAGGAAGCAGGACTGAGCATAGGGAACAGTTTGATACACTTGCACTAGAAGCCTCAGCTGATTCCAGGGAGAATGAAACTAGGATGGCTTTTTAGAGTTGCTGTTAAACCCCTGCACAGACAATTTCTAAATGCAAACTGCTTCTGGAGAGGGGCACACATCATGGGCAAAAAACTTTTTTCCATCAAAGACAATTCCTAAAGAGCATTCTATGCTCTCAGCAGCTTGGGGCATGAAATGGGAGTCAACATTCATTAGCAAGCCCATTAGACACAAACTCTCATGATAAAATGAAAACTTCAAAAGCCTAAGTTAGTAACTTCACCTTTAGAAAAACAGCAGATACTGAAAATTCCAAAGGACAAAGGCCCCATTTCATAGGAGGCTAAAATATTTGAAAGAAATGTACATACTTCATGTGTCTCCATAAAATAATGAACTTTTTTTAAAAAGGTTAATTGCTCAAAGACCAGAGTTTCTGTGGCCTCCACAGTATTGTAGCTTTCACAAATGATGCAAATGGATGTGTGCTATTTTAGACACCGTTGAAGCAAGAACAAAAGCAGAACTGACAATACTGAGCAAAGCAATGTGTTTAAGGGTTTCTCATGCCCCGTCATGCCCATCTTTGCATTTTCCTACACACTTTGAAAAGGAAACCTGGGTTTATTCCCAGCTATCTAATTAGCTGGGTGATATCAGATAGGTCATTTCCCCTCTTTTGACCTCAACTTCCTAAGATTCAGTAGAATGAAATAAATCACATATTGCAAACACTTGGTTTGCACATATATGTTCACCCT
Source organism: Marmota marmota marmota (assembly GCF_001458135.2). NCBI lineage: Eukaryota > Metazoa > Chordata > Mammalia > Rodentia > Sciuridae > Marmota > Marmota marmota. The sequence continues at coordinate 3,898,081 of NW_025999864.1, forward strand.
TCTCACTCACGGAAACCATTGCTAATCAACCAATGTTGATACTCAGTATGAAACCTGGAGGCCACCTCTGATGTAAAAGTTCCCTTCTTGCATTCACAGGATCCACAGGATATGATGGCATGTTCAGGGCCATGTATGGAGAGTCATAAGCCAAGACTACCCCAAGCTCATGTTTAAATGTCCTAGGATTATATGGCATTAATAAGACCATGGAGATCCTAAATCACTGAATGTTCCAGGCTACATCTCCACTTTCTCTCTCTTCTGTGTAGGCCCCAGCCCTATCCATCTCTCACCTAACCCACCAAGGAATCCCTAGGTGGGTGTTGCCCTAGGGCATGTCAATCATCCAGGATGATGTTATCAAAGAAAAACCAATTTTAGAGCATGTCTTCACATCAGTGCAAATGAGGTCTGATCTTTACAGACCATTAATAGGCATTTTGTTTTCCAGTTATAAAACCTTCTAATTCTACAAGCATCTCAGAGGCCCACCATCCCTGACATTTCCTATCTTCACAATATCATTAGTAACACTTTCTTCCCTTCCCAACAAACACACAAGAGCAAGAAATAATTGATCTTTATGAGCAAGAGAAGCAATCCCCTTGCCTAGCCAGCCCAGTTAGACCCTGTCATTCCCTAAGCTCTCCTCTCCCCACTAACCCTTCACTCCACATAACACCTCTCTCCTCTGGCTTTAAGTAGCTCATTCTGCATAATGACACTTTTGTAAGACAAATTCTGTGGTTTTTAAAAGAATACAGTGTCCTCATTAGGGTCAATCTTTTAAGGCCCTTCAACTATTTTGAAATTCTTAACTCTGTCCTTGTTCCCTGATTCGTCAGTAATGCTGCCAGATGCAATGTATCATTCAGTAAGTCCAACCATTTGTCAAAAATAGTAACTGAAGTCCCTATATTGCCAACTCAAAGCTTGATCTCTCAAAACTCAGATACAAAAATACATTAAGCTCAACTGTGTTCAAATTGCATTTGGAAATTTTTTGCTGATAGCTGCCAGTTCCCAGGACCCCACATCCTAAAATTAAGCTAACATTAGTATCTCATTAGGTGAAGAGTATAACAAACTATAGAATATCATGGCTAGGGGTACCTCAAAGATTATGTAGTTCAATCCTCTTGTTGTACAAATAGGAAAACTCTGTTAAGGACTATTAAGTGATTTACTCAGAATCACACAGAAAATTAGTTATAAAAGAGGCATTGCCTTGTCTTATCTCTCTCTCTCTCTCTCTCTCTCTCTCTCTCACACACACACACACACACACACATCATCATCATCATCATCATCATCATCATCTCTCATTATTTCAGATAGTAACAAGACACTATCTTTTTTCACTGTTTACAATTCTGTCAAAGCTACACGCAATGAAGTCCTGATCAAGAAGAGATTCAGACTACCAAATTCATATGACTTGGGTAACCTATCTTTTCAAAGGTCTCCCTGGTTCACAATATTTAACATTTGCAGACTGTGGTATCTAAAACCCAACACAAGAGTAATTCAAAGTTGCACAAAAAGTTCTATTAGGCAATTCCTTTATTTATGCATTCAAAATGTTCTGAGCTCCTCATATATTCCAGGCACTGATCTTTGTACAAGGGATAGGAATAGAGAAAAGGAAGGCACAATGCCTTTTCTTATAGAGCTCAACATTTTGTGGAGCTCTATAATACGCACACAATTAAATTCCATAGTGTGTCATATAGTGTTAAGAGCCATGGAGGAACATCCAGGAGGGAAAGTTGAAGGACCCAGAGCTAACAGTTGAACAGAACCCCACTGACAAGGTGATAATTGAACAAAGACCCAAAGGAGGAGAGGGAGCACGCCATGTGGCCATCTGCAGGAAGCATGTCCTAAGCTAAAGGATCAGTAACTGTAAAGGCTTTGAAGCCATGTCAAGCCCCTTGAGCAACAGGGAAGTGGCAGAAAATAAGTCAGAAGAGTTGGATTGCAAGAATATGAAACAAATAATGCAGGGCCATTTACTGAGTGATGAGCCATTGTAGGGCATCGGAAAGGGAGGAACATGATGATTTCATTCTACACAATGAGAGATCACATCTACTAGGATGGCTATAAACAAAATAGTCAAATAATAGAAAGTACTGGCAAGGATGTGGAAAAATTAGAGACCTCATGCAACACTGGTGGGAATGTAAAATGGTGCCATCATTTTAGAAAACAATCTAACAGTTCCTCAAAATATTAAATATAGAGTTACCATATGACTCAGCAATTCTATTCCTAGTTACATACCCAGGAGAAAGGAAAACACATGTCCATGCAAAAACTTGCCCACAAATGTGTGTCACAGCATTATACATTAGAGCCTTAATATGGAAACAACCCAAATACCCATCAACAAATGAATAAAATAAAATGTAATGTAAAATACTATTTGACAATTTATAGAAAGAAAATACTCTACAAGCTACACCAAGGATCAGTCTTGAAACATTATGCTAAGTGAAAGAAACCAGTATAAAAAGGATAAAATGTTATGTGACTGCCATATTGAATGTTCCACACAGGCAAATCTACAGAAACATAAAGTATTCATAGTTGCCTAGAACTAAAGGTGTAGGGAAGGTTAGGAGAAAATTAGTAACTGCTCATGGGTTAGGAGTTGTTTTAGGGGTGGGGTGATGAATGTTCCATAATTTATTATAGTGAGAGTTACCTAATTCTATGAATGTATTTAAAACCATAGAAACTGTTCACTTTAAATGGATTAATTATATTATACGTGAATGGTTTCTCAATAAACCTGTTGTTTTTAAATCAGTCAATCTCAGGGCTGCTTTGGTAAGACTATACAGTGTCAAGGACAGAAGCATAGAAACCAATTAGGAGGTTGCTGCAAACAACAGGTGTGAGATGATAGCTTGGATCAAAGAATGAGCAATGAAGGTGGGAGAAGTGCTTCAGTTTAGTCAATACCTTTCCTTTCTGAAAGATTGAATGTAAAGTATGTGTTAGAGGTGAATGTCAGGGTCTGAGCCACTGATAAAGGATCTTAACCATGGAGTGTAAGGAGGACATTGTCAGAATAAAACAATAGTGGGAGGAAGTGAGACCCAGAGTTTAGTTTGGGTTATGTTAAACTTAAGAACCTATAATACATCTAGGAGGCTGTCAAATGGGCACCTAATCTAACATTCAGAGGAAAGATGAACACTAAAAAAATAAATTTAGGGATGATCAGCATTTAGATATTTTGAACCATAATATTGAATATTACCTAGAAAGTGAGAGCAGATATAAAAAATAAATATTCTGAGCACCAATTGTTTGGCCTTCACAGAATTAATCTTGGTGAATTGTTGGGGGCAAAAGATTAGTTGGAGTAACTTCAGAAGAGAATGAAAGGAGAGAAACTGGAGGAAAATAAAGACAATTCATTCATTGTTGTTCTGTAAAGAAAACCTGAGAAATTGATTGGCAGTAAGAAGAGGTGTGTGTCAAGAAAAGTTCTTTTTTTAACATGTGAAAAAAATCACAGCAAGTTGGTTTGTTGATGGGAAATTTCCAGGAGAAAAGTAAACAGGAAATATCCCTGATGCAGGAGAAGGAGATAAAGGCAGGAGTCACATCTTGAACAGACAGAAGAGCTGAGTTCTGGTGCCTGGTGGGGGAGGAGGAGGAAGTTTTACGTGCATGAACAGCTCATCACAGTAAAAGGAGGCCAATGAGTACAATAGTACATATTCAGAGATGTGGAAATTGGAATATGTAGACATATTCTTTTGATGCTGCTACTCTGTGTAACAGGAAGAAGGATTTTTAAGTGAAAATAAATAGTGCAAGAGAAGAGGAAGGGATATTTTGAGGAGAGAGAAGTAGAGCAGTCCTTTGTAAAAGGAAGGAGAGATTAGATTGGGTAGGCCTAGCAGCTCTAGTGGTACTTAATTAAAGTGTCCTCATTCTACATGTGTGTTTTCTCTAGCCACACTGAACTACATAGGTACAGCAGAGAGTGGAATTTAATCCATGTTTGGGGTTTTCTAGAAGAGTGGAATAAGGAAGGAAAAGGGTAAGGTGGTTGATGGCCCATGTCTTACACCTAGTCTAAGCTAGTCTTTTCAGCTTTTCATTGCTGTAACCAAAACACCTGACAAGAACAACTTACAAAACATTTACTTTGGCTCATAGTTGCAGAGGTTTCAATCCATGGTTGGCCAGTTCCATTGCTCTGGACCTGACGCAAGACAAAGCATCATGGCAGAAGGCTGTAATAGAAGAAAGCTTTTAGTTCATAGCAACCAGGAAGCACAGAGAGAGAGAGAAAGAAAGAAGCAGGGTGAACAGGACCAGGAACAAGATAATATCTTTTCAGGGTGTGCTCCCAGTGACTCATTCCCTCCAACCAGGTCCCAAGTCCTACACTTTCCTCCACCTCCCCATAGTCCACTCAGCTAGGATGAATTACTGTTTCAATGAGGTTGGTGCTCTCATAATCCCATCACTTCCCAAAAGTTGTCTCTGTACGTTGCTGCATTGGGGACCAAGTCTTTGACACAAATCTTTGGGGAACATTTCAAATCCAAACCATAACAGCTGGGTAGATGAACTGAGAACATTGAGGTGGTTGAGAGCCAGTGAAAAGATGGAAGGACAAGTGGAATATAGGTCCCAGTTGGAAAAAGATGTGGAGAGTTTGAGGAGGAAGAAGCACATTAAGCCATAATCATATACCATCACCTCTGCCTGAATCCATTTATAGGCACTTGTTAAGTTGACTTAAATTGTAATGAATTAATACCATTGGGACAGTGATATGGTATACTACTTTCCTGGGGCTGCGGTAAATGGGTGACTTAAACAACAGAAATCCACAGTAAGTACTAGAGGCTAGAAGTCCTAAATGAAGGTGTTGTCAGAGTTGATTTCTTCTGAGTATTTTAAGGCAAAATCTTGCATTCATCTCTGCCAGAGGTAGCCTGAGGCATTCCTTGATTTGGGGATGTTATTCTCCCTGAAGTCTCACATAGCCTTCCCTCCATGCATATTTGTCTCTTTGTCCAAATTTCCCCTTTTCATAGGGACATTAGTCATCATATATTGGGACCCATCCTAAAGACCTCATTTTAACTTCATTATCTCTGTAAGAACTCTATTTCTGTTACACTAGGAGGTGCTGGGAAGTCAGGACTTCAGTTGGGGAACACAATTCAACCCATCACACAAGTGTTAATATAGCTGGAAAAAATGTACAGGAAGTGAGCTAGCAGGACATTTTAAACAGAGGATGATCAAATCTGGACTCTAAAAAAAAATGCCTTCAGTTGGGAAGTCAATGTTCATTGAAACAAGTACCAATTCATTCATCACCCTTTACCTCTACTTGGGGGCAGTGAAGAGGTAAAGGTGTAAGAAAGAGAGGTAAAGGAAGAGTGAAGCCAGTAAAATTGCCTGGCAAGTGGCCCAGACAGGACCCCTGGGAGAAAACCATACTCTCCCAGCAAGGGATCCAGAAACCACTTCTCCACCTGGTGTGAAACATGCCATACTTGGCACAGTCTATAATGGAGCCTGGTAATACCATCTTATTAACGCACAACCAAAAGAACTGGCATTCTCACAGCCCCAGGAAACGTGATGCTCAAACTGGGTCAGGGAAAACCACACAAGCTCTTGATACCAGACACATCGCTACCAGTACCGTAGCATCTGGCAAACCGAATGCATTCTCAGAGGTGATTGATGGATCCACAAAGACCATTTTGAAAAAGTATAGGAAGCAGATGCCCCATGCTTGGATTCTCAGATGGGAGGTATTTTTCAGAAGATCCATTGAAATAGGGGTCTAAGTGGGGAAAGATGGGCAATCTGATCCACCAGACTGCTAGAAGGATGATTATCAAACTATGACCAATGAGACCCATTGATAGGCGGCCACTGGAATGAATGGACACTGATCTTGATTTAATCTGCAGATCTGAGGAGTACTTAAGTGGCTAATTAGAAGTCACTAAATTTCAGCCTTCATAAATTCAAGTTAACACATTACTAGTTTACTGAGGACATTAATTCATTGCTCTGCTAACAATTTTGGCTCCCAAACAATGCTTGGCAACATCACAAGCTTCAACACAAGCTCATGCACACAGCTGGAATTTCCACGAGCTTCAGAAAGGGTCCTTTTTTGTCAACATATTATCAGTATAGTCTTGGGTTGGTTGGTTGTGGTCTTTAAATTGCTGCTGTCTTGTTTTTTAATTATAAATTATTGCAGTTCTGTTATATCATTATTAATTTAGTTTGTTGTTGTTTGGCAAACTACTATGCGGAGGGTGTATATTTGCTCAGCAGTATTTTGGCCTGTAATTATCCAATAACAAGACTTTAAGATATGCATATATTGTGATTTAAATATGTATCATCCAGACCATTATTTCCAAAATAGATTTTATGTAGATTTTATACATATGTGTGTGTGTGTACACAAAGTGTGTGTGTATACACACACACATACACACAAACTTAAGTATTTGTTAACATATATTGGATAAATTTATATTTCCTCAAATTTTTTATACAAAAATATTTTCTTTTTTAAAAAATATTTTTAGTTGTTAATGGATCTTTATTTTATTCATTTATTTATACCTGATGCTGAGAATCAAACCCAGTGCCTCACACATGTGAGGCAAGCGCTCTACCACTGAGCCACAACCCCGGCCCTACAAAAATATTTTCTTAGTGATAAATAATTGTGCTCTTTATATAACTTCCAACACACTATCAGGTTAGTAGTGCAATTATTGGATTTATTTTTATAGGTCTAGGGCATGGTTTTATAGTAAAAAATTATGTATGTGGCTTTAGTGTTGTAAAATAAATAATGGGTTCTTAGAGGTCATGAGCAATATATTAGCTATGTTTTCTTATTTTATTCCCCAGATTCAGGCTATGCCCTGCTCTCACAGGTTTGTTCCCTACAGGGATCCACACCTGAAGGATCTGAGAAGCTGAAGCTTTGCACTCATATCTGATGACAGCTTAACAAAAGTTGTTGGGTCAGGGTGCACAACAAAGTGAAGCCGTTAAGAGCAAGGGTCAGTTCAAATCCCTACCACACATGCAGTGATGTGACCGCAAGAAACCCTTTCAACCTCTTTGAGCTTCAACTTCCTCATCTATAACTAAGGGAAGTATATCTACCTCTCAAAGTTGTTAAAATATTAAATGAGATAAAGCATGAAAAATGCTTAGCACAGTGCCTATGGCATATAGTATGTGCTTTTAAAAAAACTGCTGAGATTATTACAGTTATTTTTTATCAGGATGAGCTAGATTATGCTGCCATAATAAACAGCACAAAAACTACATGGTTTACAACAACAAAGATTTATTTCTCAAACTCCTCACATGGCCCCATCGCAGACAAGTATGGCTTTGCTTTAAGCCATTTTGCTGTTGGAACCCAGCTGGAAGATTGCTAGCTGTTGCAGCAGGAGGAAAAAGAGATGCGCAGGTTCTTAAAGTTTTTGCCCAGGAATTATATATCATTTTAGCCTATTCTTCATTGGCTAAATCAAATAATACGGCCGCTTGTGGGTTTAGCAAAGTGAAAAGGTAGAAAAGGCCTGCAGAGCTGGATGCAGTGGAATATGCCTGTAATCCCAGCAAGCCAGGAGACTGAGGGAGAAGGATCACTTAGCTCCATGGTAAAGTACACTGGGTCCAATCCTCAGTAAACAAACAAATAAATAAAACTGACCTGCAGGAAAGTCCTACAAGAAGAATGGAATATTTGGTGAACAGTAAGACCTTCAACCTTCAACTTACCTGAAGATAAAATGAGGCAGGTAGAGTCATCTGAGGTTTATCCACAGAAACATGAAGGGAAAGGAATGATGTTTGGGCTTTCTTACTCAGGGGACAATCTTTAGCTCCATTTTCTTTAGTCTAATTGTTGACCCAGCTTAACTAGTAAGATCAAAAGCACCTGCCAACGCAACCCAAGCCACATGTAAGAGTGGCCTCTAAATAGATTTTACATTCACAGTAATTATCCATGCTTCTCCCTGCTATACGGATCCATGTATGAGCCAGCTCCACCTCCCACTTCAGAAAGTGCTCAGCACAGTGAGTCCAGGTTGATCCCCTGCTAGCACTTCATTCTCAGCCACAGTCTACCCAGACCTAAGCGACCCCAACCTCTTCACAAACACAGAGTGCTCTGCCGTCCTCATCCCACGTTGATCTTCCTAGTTCCCTTTCTTTCTTCCCTTGCTTTCTGAAGTAGCAGATCTTATTAAATTGTCAATGTTTCTAAGGAATAAGTAAAAAAAAATTGATTCTTGGTGGAATATGATGAAGAAGTAATTCAATTTCCTGAGAACTGAGTTTACATAGTAGAATAATGTCCACTCTCGGGGTTGTATTTCTAGACCCACCAAGAACCTACAGTGAGCCAGACTGGGAGCTGGACAGGAAGAAGGGAATGCTCATCTTTGAGACAGCTCACATCCTAAAACCAAGTGGCCAGCGACTCAAGGGAAGGGTTTATGGGTGGGAAAAGTGGAGGAGGCCCCATGGAACCAGGAAGCAGATCCATATCTAGAGCAATTCAGAACTTGAGATTAGGGCTGGGGTGGTAGCTCAGTGGCAGAGCACTTGCCTGGCATGTGTGAGGCACTGGCTTCGACCCTTTGCACCACATAAAAATAAACAAACGAAATAAAGGAATTCTGACCACCTACAATTACATTTTTTTAACCTTGAGATTAAAGAACTTCTCAAATGAAGAGACACACCCACCCATGATGAAAACCACCCCCAAAAGCCCTCAGATACAGTCTTTTATTTAAAGACTGATAACTCAGGGATCTGACATTTTCCAAGCATGGCTAAATGGTGAGGATGTAGAGATTACATTCCACCAAATTCATAAGCAATCTTGGCAGGTATGGGAAAAAAAAAAACCTGAAGTATCACCCAGAAACCACAAGAGATCTAGTCAGGTCCTGATCCTACCTTTAGGAATCTGACAGATAATACTGTCCCCTATTGATGAAATTGAGGTTCCATGAGATAAAATGCACATACAGGGTGAGAAAAGCTCTGGCCTCCTGCCTCCATGTCTGAGCTTTCCCAAATGTCCACCATTCCCATGCAACCTTCAGAAGACACGTGTAACTATATGCCACCTGCTGTATTACCTACTTTTCTCTTTAATATTGAATGACTCTTTTTAAACTTTTAAACTTAATCTTTTCTAAACAAGAACATCTGTGAACTCACAGGTTTTATGTGCTAATTATTTTTCTGGTATGCATTAAAATAACAACTATTAAAATATTTTTGAATGCTTTTGTAAACCCCAAAATCATCCTTTGACCCACCAACAATGTCCACATGGAACTCAATGTGGCTAACTGCCACAGTCTGCCTCCACAGAGTGGCTCGCCTGAGTTATTGTAAGGAAAATAAGTTCTTCCCTATTCTCCAATTCTTCCTTAATCCGTGATCTACACTCAAACCAAGGTCTAATATTTACTCAGAGTTGCTTCAGGAATGATTCAGCTCATCTGAACACTCAAATCTGTGCTGGAAGACTCAGTCCATCTCACTAAAAAATTGATACCAAAAATTCCCTTTCTCAGCCTCCCTTGCAGCTAAGCCAGAGCCATTGAATCCAGATCTGTCATCTGATGATTCCATACGATTCTTTGACGTGTTGGTTATACAAAGAACTGCCACCTAGAGTTCATCTGTAGAAAGTGGCAGATACGTCAGGTTCCTCTCCACATTGAGTTCATGGTCTTATGTCTTTCAATAGACACAAGCTAGATAAATATAGCTAGATAAATATTCCAAATATTCCAAATAGGGTGTATACAGAGAATTTGCAGAAGTTTGCAGGGACAAGTGATGCTTGAGTTGATTCAAGAAGGATAGAGTTTCCCCAATGCATAAGAAAAAGAGTAGCTCAATAAATGTTAACTATTCTTATTATCATTCTTGCCCAATCAGAATCAGACAGACATAGACTCAAGTCACAGCTCCACTTGGAAGGTCAATTTCCTCATTTATAATCTGGCCCCATTGGTTTGCAAAGAATAAATAGAATAATTTAAGTAAAAAGCATACCAATATATTGACATGTGGTTAGGTTCTTCATAAATGCTATTTCTCTTTCCACCTCTATTTTTTAATAGAATGACCTTTTCTCTCCTTCCATTTTAGAAAAACCCTGCTCATTATTCATATTATTCTTGAATCACTGCCTGTTCTGTGAAGCTACCATTTACCCATAAGACACAAACTTCCTTCCTTTGAAACTCTGCTGGAGCTGGCCTTGATGGTTCTTGTGCACTCTCTTACCATTGTCATTCCATATGCCTGTCTTATAGATGATAACATGTTTTCTAAATTGGATTAAGTTGTCCCCATCTGACCTCTGACCTGTGACCTCTATTGCCCGGTCTTAATGTCCACTCTCTTACATTTTGCTATCTACCTCACTAGAATTTGACTATTATAAGGCTCTGACTTTTCATAAAGCCTGTCAAACTCTCTGGACAATAGTAAACTACTATTACGACTTCAATCCTAACAACCTACATATTTCTCCACTCTTGATCACTCACTTTCCAAACTTTCCTCCCACCTTTTCATGATACACATTTACTGATCCCTTTCTAACACATAGGCAGCCATGGGAACTTCACATACATTGATGAATAGGACAGACCTTGTCCCTCGTCCTTGCTCTCAAGGAGCTGACATTGCAGTCTGGGGAGATGATCAATAAGCAAATATTAGCACAAACAATGACAACTGTGTGAATGCCACAAAGAAAAAATACAACAGGTTTATCCTCAGCTCAGCTTCCTCCTTCCTTTACCTCATCTAATCCCCTCCTCCTATCTTTTCATTCTCTGCATCCTCATTCCAATATCTGAATGTCCAGATTATTTTCATTTAAGGCCTAGCTGCAATGTCATCTTTTCATGAAGACAAGACAAGTTGAGAAGGAGTATGTGCCATGGTAAGCATACAGACAGATTTTGATGCACATCTTCTCTGTCCTGCTGGAAGATCCTGAGAACATGGTCTCTGTTTCATCCCATCAGAGCCTATGGCACCCAACACCAAGCTGAGAAAGGAAGTCTTCTGTGAAATGAACAGATGGTCCTCTTCCTTGTCCTGACAGACTGCTTGAAGAACCCTGGCTACATAGTGCCTCATAGGAAACCCTGTTCTTTTTCTGCCTCCATTCAACATACATCCTCACACAAAGGGTAAATAGACACAGTCCAGCAACACCAGGAAGTTAGAACATTCTATGACATGATCCCCATAGTAACTAAGGCTGTGCGTAAAGGTTCTACCATGATACTATCTCAACCCAGAAAGACTGAGCATTTTTTTTCATTCTGTTAATTCCATTATGATGGCCATAATAGTTATCTGGATCCCAAGCTGATGAATTACATTCTGCCTTGCTAACCTCACTATTTTACGAATATTTACCAGGAATGTAAGGTACAGTTTACCAACAGATCACCTAAGGTTGTGGATGGGAGCCATGGATCAACACTTAGCGCTGTTGGTAAATAAGCAGAAACTTACAGGACGATAGGCTGTAGGCACATTTATTCCTCTGTTCACACAGCACTTGCTGCTTTCCTCTGCATATTTGGTTTTTATCTTAGGTGCCACACAGAAACAACGCCATGTGCACTGTTAAGAGGGGTGGCGAACATACGCGCTTCTATTTGAGGAATGTAAGAACTGTGGGGTTTTAATTACCCTGAGCTGGTAGAGATCAATTAGAAAAACAAACATATTAGTAAAAAACCAGAAGCTCTTTTGCTGTCAGAGGATTGTAACTTAAAATATAGCATCATAGAGCTTTTCAGCTGGAAGCAGCAGTAAAGGTCACCAAGCCCCAATGGGGTGCAATACCATTCAGCATGGTTAAGAGTTTAGGTTTTATTGTGAGACAGACTTTACTCAAATACCAAGTCCACAGTGTACCAAGTAACCATGCCTGGAAAGTCACTCAACTTTTCTAAGCCTCATCTGAAAAATGGGAACAGTGATAGAATTGTAAGAATTAAATGAGATAATGGATATAAAGTGCTGAGCACAGTTCCTGACATGGTAAACAGACAATAGTGCTAACTTATTTTCGTTATTACTGTTATCATCATCATTAGCAGCAGCAGCACTAACCCACACAGCTTATTAATGACATTATTCTTGCTTCAACTAATGCTCCTTTACATATGTCTCTGTTTTTGTTTATGGATAATAATAAATATTTTATGATTCTTGTCCCAATATTTAAATTATTTTCCAAATCAAGTCTTACAGTAATTTGGTGTTCTCAGTGCTTATCGAATCTTCCAATAACCACATATTCTACATCATTTCCATTCTAGAAATGGAGTTCACTTAGCAGGAACATAGCCTTGTCCTAAATGTGTAGTCACCCTAGAGCTATTAATGATTTACCAAGATGTTTTCCTTTGAAGAGTACAGAATCTCTTAGGATATTTGACTAGAATTCTTTTGCCCTTCCTCAATGCCCCAAATTAACAAAACACGATGCTTTTTGTGGCTTTATCAAAATAGATAATCTATGACTCAGACAAAGATGATTCCAGAGCATGACATGCAATTGCAGAATTCATGGCTGTTTGTTTAAAATCTGGGCCCTTTTCCTTGACTGCATTTACTATAATTAGAAGGTCGGCAGTTCTCACGAGGGGTTACAGACACACCATTGGTGATGTCACATGTGAGATGCCAGAGAAAAAATGAATACATTTTTCCTGAGTGGCTGGAAGACTTCAGATCCCACCACAGATTTCTGTCTAAAAATCCAAGATGCCAGAGAAGAGAAACACTGGGAATTTGGATGATGAGTAATTCCTGCGAGACGAGAAGGGTTTACTCATTTTGCATTCCAGGGAGGGAGAGGATAAAAGTGGAAGGACCATGTGATCACTTAGTTTAGAATAATATGGTGTATTCAGGGGCAAGATTCAAGTTCTGTGAAGCTTAATTAAGTAGGTAAGGGTGATATTTAAGTAAAAAAAATACAAAATTATTAGTAAAAACTAATGGAGCTCCTTTTGGGGCTTTATAAAATACCCTGGAAAGTAACAGTTTCTAAAACTTAAGTTTTTTAGGTCTGTGGTGAATTCACTCTTTGGTGCTCCATAAGGTATAGACCTTTTGCACATGAGTCAAATTCAGATGATTGAGAACCTCAGGTGTAAAGGAACCTGTTTTGTTTTTGTTTCATTTGTTTGTTTGTTTTGTACTTAGGATTGAATCCAGGGGTGCTTAACCACTGAGCTACATCCCCAGTCCTTTCTTTTATATTTTATTAGAGACAGGGTCTCATTGAGTTGTTAAGTGCCTCATTGAGTTGCTGAGGCTAGCTTTGAACTCGTGATACTCCTGCCTCAGCCTCCTGAGCCACTGGGATTACAGGTCTGCACCACCACACCCGGCATTAATCCTGTTTTGATCTAGGTTAATAATTACAGCTCTGTCACCTTAAACAAGTGTCTTAACTGCTCTGATCCTTAGTTTCCCCAACCATGAAAGAGAAAAAAAAAAAACAATGTAAACTCTATATTCAAGTTTTTAAACATCCATGTAAAGCACTTAAAAAGGTAGCTAATATATAAGCTCACAAATAATATTGCTGTTTCTATTGCCTATACTATCTCATTCAATCGGCACCATAACCCTGTATTTGGTCAGGAAATGTTGTTTTTCCCCTTTAGTATCAACTCTTAATTTTTTGAGAATGATGATTCTTTGTGTCCATGTAAGTCCATTTTCTGCTGCTATAACAAAATACTTAAGACTAGATAATTTTATAAAGAAAAGAGGCCCATATGGGTAACAGTTCTGGAGGTTCCAGAGCATGGCTCCAGTGCCCTCTCTTCTCAACTGTGAGGACCTCATGCAAATAGCAGGAGTGCATGTGGAAGAAAGAGATCTCATCTCAAAACAGGAAGTCCCGTTTGAGTTGTTAAAAGACAACCCATTGTAGTGGGAATCATTCTAGGAAACCAGCATGTCCTTCTGAGGGCAGTACCATCCCACTTCATGACCTAGAGACCTCTCACTAGGCTCCACCTCTTAAAGGTCCACTATCCCCACTCCACACTGAGCACCAAGCCTCCAACACATGAAACCTTGGGGGACAAAACACCTCCAAACCATAACACTGTCCACTGCTCTTTTTTAATGCCTGCCCCAGAATATTATGTTTTACTCCAGAATGAATGTGGGCAAGACAAGAATTAATATTCACTGCATTTTACTGACAGTCTCAGAAGAAGAAAAATATGTTAATGGTCTGAACATTTACTCCCCTTCCTCCAGACCCACTGTTCAATGCCAGCTGTTGCATTCAAGAAAGGTCCATAAGCAGTGGACGCATAGGTGGAAGGACCACAATGTTTGTATTGGACCAGCCACTAAACTCCTTGAGACAACCTGAGTCTTATTCCCTCTACTGTGAGATTAAGAAGACAGAATATGAGTTCAAAAGCTTATCTAAGTCTAACCTTTCTCCTTTAAACACAGATGATGACCTTGATTTTAGAAACAAGGGGTGATTTTTTTTTCCCATGGAGAAGAAAAGTGTTGATTCCCAGGGGTGATGGTCTCACATTTCTGCCTCTGCAAACAGGGACAAACTTCAGCTTTGGGATCAGACACATGGAGGATATTTGAATTCAGGTTCTACTAGGTACTACTGATAAGACCTCAGACAAGTTAATGTCTTAGCACCGACCTCACAGGGTTCCTATGAGGATTAAATAAAATATGTCCATAAAGCACATAGTGTAGTACATGGGAGGTTGTATACACCTAATTTATGCTGGAGTTGGGAATGACTGTAATAAAATTATTGTAGTTACATAAAATTATTTAAATTATTACATGTTATATAAAATAAAATTGTGTCATTATTTTCTAAAGCTGTGAAAGTCCTTAGTCATAACATATTGTCATTGCCTTTCAACAACTGTCAGACTGCAATTTCAACCAAACTTTGGAAAAAGAATATAACAGAAAGTGACGGGAGAAACTCAAAAGAAACTCAAGGTATTCAGTTTTTTTTTTTTATCAGTATGAAGAGTTGGAGAATAGTCAAAGGCCTAAAGGACCTTCAGAGGGCAAAAAGAGTCATCTTATGTGCCAAGACCAGTTGAGTCACCTGATACACTATAATGAGAAGGATTTTCAGGCCACATTCAGACCTGCTGTGATCTATTAGTAATGTCTATGGTGGACATGGGACTGGAGACAGGGGAATTGACATATACTGCTTATACGCATATCCGGTGTCTGGATTCTCCTCTTCTAACAACTCCAATCATTTCTCCAGACCCTGCCGCTTGACAAACTATGAGATACGTATTCTAGGTAACCAACAACCTCAATCTTCAGAACTAAGAACATCTTACCATTTATGCAAAATTAGAGAAATATGTATCCTAAACAATCTACCAAGAAATTGGCTTGGAGAGAAAAGAAACTTATGAGTTGCAGATGCCTGTTTCTCTTCCTATTGCTTTATTATATACTACTTGAACTCTGTCCAATTTTTACTTAATCTCTGCAGTTCTTAGCAGCCAAGTCTCTGTGTTAATTCTCTGTTGAGACAGGGGAAGAAACTACTGATTTACAAATTTCTATTTTAATATTTCAAAACAAATCATGTTTTTTCTGGATCTACATTGTGTAGCTAGCATCTGGCGCTAGTCTTGGTATAAAATAGATCTTCAATAAATACTTTTAATAAAACAGTAAGACTTACCTTGTACCATCCCCCCCCATTAAGATATGAGCTTCCAAAAGATAGATATGATGTAGCTCGCTATTTGCTCCTTTGCTTCCATTCCCTAAAGTATTTGGCACAGTATCTAGTACAAGGTAAGAGCTTTATAAATATTTGTTAAATGAATGAAGTATTAATGGTAATGCTACCAACCTTGGTAGCCTCAAATTTCTTCTGCTGTTATGAACTCCTGCTACATAAATCTTTCCTATCAGTGCATTACGGCATTTGAAGAGCTCACAGAGAACACTGCACACAAGAAAAGAATGGTCCTCCATGTTATCTTATTACTCACTCATTTCCTAAGAAATGCTGCTTGCCAAATTTCCCCAACTTGCTTCCTCCTTCTCTATCATTTTTGGTGCTACTACCTGCCCTGCTGCCAAAGCAGCCTTTTAATTCTTTGGGATCCCAGGCAGCCATTCGTGAACCAGAACTTCTCTCCAGTGAAATACTCTCCTTATGAAACAGAACCTCTCTTATCCATTGTCCCTCTGTCACAGTCTCTTCTGAACTTCCACGGAGCCATTTTTGACTGAAGGAATTTCCCTTTACCACATTTAGTAAATACTCTTATAGATCCATGATCAGCACCTGACTGAATACTCAACTAATAGGCACTATGTTTCTATTATGCAATGGTTAAATTTAAGACAAAGAGATTTCTTCACACTCTTATTCCACTTTGCTTCAATTTTTTTTTTGTTTATGTAGAAACCAAATGTGCTTTCTGCAGGCAGGTAGGTGATGCTGGTGTTTTATTCTACAGGTGCCCACCAATTACCTACCTACCTTCTCATCTCTCTTAATTTTATGTTCCCTCTATGTAAATCTTTTGTGCTCCATTTATTTCAAATCTATTTTCTCTTATTTTATTGCCTTCATTTTTGTAAACCATATCAAATCTATAAAGAATATGGTGGTTTATATAACTTGGGGAATAGATAGAGATATAGAGAGATAGATATAGACATAGACATAGCTCCTACCCTCTAGATTATTATAGTCTTCCTAATAAAACAATAAGTCTTAATTGAGGAATTATGCAAGAAGGTGAAAGGCAGAGAATAGCAGGTAGGCAATGGATTCCTAAAAGGTTACATTTGAAAGGATATTCAAAGTCATTGCGGTGAGGTTCTGTGTCCTATATGGAGCCACCTGGGCACTTAGTGGCAGAGTTGAAACAAATTCTCAGATCTCATCCCCAAACCTTAAGCCTGTTCCCTGTCCTCAGTACCTCACTGTAACTAGTATTAAGGCAAATGTCCATTTAGGAAGCTCGCTCAATGGACATGTAGTAATGTGTCATCATAAAGCAAATACCAATAACCTCTAAGAGTCAGCAAAGCAAATATCTGTTCTTAATCATAAAGTATTTTTCAGCATTTTTCTTCCTGAGTCTAATGAAATTTGTTACTATCTTTATTGACTGAAAGACTTTCTACCCTGATATTGAATCAATTAAATTTAATTTTTCTAAACATTCATCTTTCTCCGGGACATATTTGAATGAGAATAAGAACTGGGATACAGACTGAAAAACATAATAGTAACAGGCAGTGCTTGCTGGTTTTGCACATTAAACATGGCTCTGAGCTTCCTGGAAGCCTTTTAGAGAAAGGAAACACAATTTCACGGTTCTCTCGCTGAGAAACAGAATCATATCTTCTGAGAAAGAAATACTTTTTATATCAAATTCCAGGATAAATTTCTCATAAGAAACCATATATAAAGTTGTAATAGATAATATTTTCAGTAACAATTCTCAACTAAATCGGAAGCAAATCCGCATTTTTTAAATAGTTCTAGCAAAGAAACCAATATTTGTCTTAAATTGTGAGAGGAAAATCCTATGAGGGATTTAGCAGCTATCTTAATCTAGGGGAAAAAAATCATAAGTAACCTAGATAAATGGGCAAATTACATAAACCTTAAATTATCTTCTATTCCTCTCTTCCAGGCAATTGACAGGCCTGTAGTGATTCTCTAGCTTCAAGACCTTACTGTCTAACAAGAGCAGGGAGAAGTTACACTAAAGACTGTTAACTGAGTGCAAAGTGAAAACTCTGATATCATATAAGCAGATATTAAATTTGACATTGCCTCATGCCTCATGCAAAGTATTAAGCCTAGTCAAAATTCTTACTGGAGCGGAAGGTTTCCACCCAGCAATTGGCTATGCTTTCTAATTAAGAAGAAAGTTCAACAACTTTCCATTGCCTTCCTGAGGGCCTCCTCCATCTCCTTGGTTTCCTCATCTGTAAAATAGGGATAAGAGTTACACGACTCACAAAGTTGTCAGTGGGGAGTGATTTTGACACCATGGAAGCACACTGGCACCTAGTTGATCCTCAATAAAATATTTGTTGCAGATATGAATGCATTTCAGTGAGTTCTATATATAGATTCCCACTGAATAGTGATGACTCATCATTCAAAGGACTTCATGAAAATGACCTTTAAAGGACTTCTACATTGTATCTCTTTTTAACTTACTGTTGTATCTTATTTCCAACTTCCAGGAGCAGGGTGTCAACCCCTCAGCCAAATACAGCATGCTGCCTGTTTCTGTAAATGAAGTTTTATCAGAATACAACCACTTCCATTCACTGTCATGGTATATGTGGCTGCTTTCCTGATAACAACAGAGCCTATATGATCTACAAACCCTAAAATATTTACTAACTGTCCCTTTACAAAAAGTTTGCCAACTGAATAGATCACATGTCTTCCTAGATAACAAACATCATTCCAAACTCAGTATACTCCAAACTAAGGTGTTCATCTGAGTATGTGCACACAGGCACCATAGATCCTCCCCCAGCTCTTCTCAACTTGGCCATCGATCCAGGTCACTTCTATTAACGGTCCCATTGCCTGAATACAGTCATCAAATCCTACCATATTGTTTTCTTTTAAAAGCACAGCCTTTCCATTTCATTTACATGGTAGCCTGGGTTCCTATGAGTTCCCCTGCCTCTACCAACACTCCTTAAATCCATTCTCTATGTCACTATCTGTGTCAATGACCTAAAATGTCACTTGACCCTACTACAATCCAATTCAAGAACTTACAATGGCACCCACTTTCCTTCCATGCTAAGTCTAAAGGTACTCTGCCTCGTTTATCAAAACAGTCCATAGACTAGTTCCACAGAACATGTAAAACTGCAAGTCCCACTCTTCTCATCCTATATTGAGCACTCTGGTCTAGTCCATCTCCCTTAGTATCCACCTTGCTTATCTTACCCCTGTTGCCCACCCGCCATCAGCCACCACCACCACAACCTCTGCTATGAGCTAATTTGCATCTCTCAAAACTTCATATTGAATTCTGAACCCCCAATACCTCATAATATGGCCTAGTTTAAGTAGGGTCATTATAGATATCATTAGTTAAGATGAAGTGATATAGGAGAAAGGTAAACCTTATAAGTGTCTTTATAAAAAGGGGAGATTTGGATCCAGAGACATACAGAAGAGACCATGTGGGGCTGGGTTGTAGCTCAGTTGGTAGCATATTTGCCTTGCATGTGTGAGGTCCTGGGTTCAATCCTCAGCACCACATAACAACAATAAATAAAATAAAGGTATTGTGTCTGTCTACAACTAAAAAAAAAAAAATTAAAGTAAAATTGAAAAAAAAAAAAAAGACCATGTGATCATCAAAACAGAGATCTAGGTAATGACACATCTCTAAGCCAAGGAACACCAAAGACAGCCACCATTTGGTCAGTGGCTAAGAGAGAAGAGATTCTCCCTCATAGTCCTTAGAAGGAACTCACCTGGCTGACACCTTGATCTCAGACTCTGGCCTCCAGCACCATGGGACAATACATGCCTGTTCTCTAAGGCACCCAGTGTGTAGAGTTTTGTTATAGCAGCTCCAAGAAACTAATACAGCCAGGCTTAGAGGCTTAGAGGCTTTCTGGAAGTGGGTGGCTCTAAAGGGCCCATGAAAGGTACCCACACTGAGAGAGAAATGAAGGCAGCTGAAAATATCTAACTGGCCTGGTTCTGCCTTCCAGAAAGAGCCAAACCTGCTTCTTTGAAAATCTGGAAGGCATTCCCTGACTTCATACCACTCTAACTTGGTGAGAGGGAGAGCAGAAGTGAGCAGAGCTGAGAAAAGGAACAGGACTCCAGGGATCTGTCTACAGTGAGTGCTTCTGAGCGTCTCCTCTCTTCCCTCCCTTTCCTCACTGCAGATTAGGCCAAGCAAACTCTCTTCAGGACTCTATTGCCACACCCCTTCTGCTTCTGTCCTGGAAGTCTCACCATCTCTGAGAGTCCACAGTCCTTGAGTGAAGGCTGCCTGTGAGAGTCTGCCAAGACCCAAGCATTGTCCAGGAACTTCAAGGAAGCTAAATTGGGATCTATCAAATCATTAAGGAGACTTCTTTCAGGAAATGTTGACCCAGGGGACTCGTGAGAGGCAGAGCGGATCTCTGCAGCTCTGTTCAGCTCTGACATGCAGGCCCATGTGGCTCTGGCTGGTTGTCAGCGAGAAAATAGAAACCCTCCAAGTCACTTGACTCTAGAAGACCAAAGGCCAAGCCAACTCTTCCACCACCAGGTCCCAGACTGTGTGTCTATGCACTTATTACCCTCCTCCCCAGAGACATATGGGAAGCCTGAATGGCTTGATGAACTTCTTATCTCAAATGATATGGGGCAAACAATTACGATTTTCTTTCTCTCTGAGAAAAAAGAAGCGCAAGCCCTGAAATAAGGACATGACTGGCTAAGTGGAAGGAGATGCAGGGCCATCCAGTCTCATAGGTACGTGGCCTGTACAGGGCCCCACACATACGGGTTAATCCTCCTCTCCAGCCACCCGAAAATGTGTAATAGTTAGTGAACAAAGGTTTTGTATATTTATTTTGTGAATGAAAATGGGTCCTGAAATTTGGGTATTTACCTCTGGAGAGGCGTGTGTGTGTGTGTGTGTGTGTGTGGTGTGTGTTTGTGTGCACATGCACACTTATGTGGGTATAAGTGCACATGCGCATGTGTATGTGTGTATTTAGAGGGGGAGAGGAAGTAGGATTGGTGATGACTGATAAGGAGAAGAAAAAGCACAATTCCAAACCTGGTAGTAGACAATAATAAGAAGTGCAGGCAATTCTCATTATTTGCAGAAGTTATGGTATATATATATATATATATATATATATATATATATNTATATATATATATATATATATATATATATATATATATATATATATATATATTCTGCAAAGACTGAATTAGCACATACTGAATGACCCATTGCGTCTAACACAGTTTTATTCATCAGGCTCTTCACAGTTTTCTTGATCTTAGGAACTCTAGACCACACTTCAACAGTATGTTTAAACAAAGAAATCACCAACAAAAAAGCACCAAAATGTGAAAAACATGGAACTACATAGACTGCAAAAAGAACACTTGTCACCTTGGTTGCCTGAGCTGGCTGGGAATCATGCATGTCAGACAGCTCAAAATTTTCATCATTCTGTGTGTGCTCATGAATGGTTGTGAACATAACCCAAGTATTGGTTTGGGTTACAAATAAATTTTAACAAGTTAGGTGAACTCACAAATACAGATGAGGATGGAATGATGTGAACTAGGATCAGGACCCTAGGATTCAATTTCTGCTCCGTCACTGCTGTATGACATTCACCAAGTTATTTGGCACCCCCTCCCCCAATCTGTTTTTTCCTCTTCTCTGCTGAATTTCTATTCAATCATAAAGATAAATGAATTCCCACCTTCTCCGTGAGAATTTTCAAAAACCCCAATTAATAACAAATTGTTTCTTTCACCTCAATATCACTCAGTACTTCATCTATGCTACCATTATAAGACTAGTTTAATTATGCTTTATCGTAATGCAATGTGATTTCATATTATTCAATAAATAGATTGTAAGATCCATAAGGACAGGAATTATATCTGATTTACCGTAGTAACCACAATGCTGTTGAACCCATTTTTCACAGTGCAGGTGATGAATAGTGATTTAGAAACTCGAAATGAGAATAATAAGCCCTGCTTTATTTACTATCATGGGGCAGGGGTGTTTTTATTGTGGTAAAATGCAAATAGCATAAAATTGACTGTGAAGGATATTTAGTACATTCTCAATGTTGTGTAACCATCAAAAAACATTTCGTCACTCCCAAAGCTACCTCTGTACCCATTAAGGAGTCACTCCTTCCCCCAGGCTCTGGCAACCACTGATCTGCCTTCTGTCTCTAGGGATTTGCCTATTATGAACATTTTATATAAATGGAATCATACAATATATGGCTTCTTCCACTAAGCAGAATATTTTCAAAGTTCATCCATGATGTAGCATATATCAGGACTTCATTTATTTTTATGGCCAAATAATATTCCTTTGTATTTATACACCACATTTTTGTTTAGCCATTCCTCATTTGAGTGAGATTGAGCTACCTTGTGGCTTTTGTGACTAGTCTACTTTCAGATTTTAATGATATGCTTCACTATAGAAATGTTGATGATGACATTTGCTACACAGAGGGACTGCCTGTTTACTTGTCTCCTACTGCTACTAGACTTTAAGGTCCTGTGTCCCATTTCTTGTGGATTCTCCATGTTCCTTGGTTAGTATCTGGCACAGAGTATATGCTCAATAAGTCAGTTGAATGATAAATCACTTTTGCTTAGAGGAGTCACTGCCCAATGACAATAGACATTAGGTTTATCAAAAGTCAGTCATACGGTTATAGAATATCAGATCTGAAAGAATTGCCCTATTCAAGAATGTCATTCAATATTGTTGGCTTCATTACTTTAAGCTTTGTGACTGTGACCTCAGGCAAGCTTCCTAATTTCTTTTACTCAGATTGTTTATCCTCAGAATATAAGCAATAACACCTCCTATCTCAGAAGGTTGTTTTGATGATTAAATGAACTAAAGTATATTAAATATTTATTATTAGGAATGAGGAATTAAGACCAAAAAGGGTATGCAAAATAAGCAAGGTAGCACAGTTAGTTAGGGAAATAGCTGGGACTAGAATCTCCATCTCTTAGTTTTCCCATCAATCACATCACTGTTTGATGGCTGCTTGGAATGTGAGAGGAAACAGAGCTTTCTTCCACCATTTGAGACCAGCTCTGCTTCCACAGACATTGTCTGAGGCTAACTTCTTCCTGAGACAGGTGGCCTCTAAGCCCTGGCTCTTTTGCTTCATGTCTCATGTGCACCTCAAGAAGAAGAAAAATTCACAGTGTCTATATTTCAAATAAATTTTTCCCAAAACATATTCTTCAAAATATTCACTTATGCCTGAGATCATTTCTAAGCTTAAAAATATAAAAATGAATATAGGAATGAACAACTGACAAAGAATTATAAAGATGATATGACCAAATGAAATGTTTGCAATATTTCCCTAGGAGAGTAGTAATTCTTATAATATTGGCTGAAAGAATTTTTAAAAATGATTCCTTGGCCAAGTATATTCAAGAAAAAGCACATCTCTTAGAAGGAGATGATGCAAATTAGCATATAGAGGTTGTTAAGGAGTTTTGCTTCTAGGAAACTTCTAACCCAGCCATGAATTATGAAAATGTTCCTTCAAACAATACCTATCACCATCCTTGGAATGCCATATTTTGGGAGATATTGGCATCAGTTGTCACTCCTAGCATTAAATTAAAGAGGCATTTTTGTAAGCTCCTTAATGCATATGGGAGAACAGGTTTGTCCAGTTTTCCACTGATAAGAACAATACTGGTACAACAAGAGATCCAATGAATATTTGTGGAAGAAATGAATAAATGTTCATAGAAATCACAACTTTGAATTGGGGGCATCAGCCACTGGTAGAGAAAAAGACAACATATCAGCTTCCAGGTCTTGGGTCTGGTTGTTTCTAAGGAGAAGGTTCCATGAAGTTGGTACCCCCAAAGGAAGGCTCCCATCCACCACTAATGGTCTCTTGCCATCTACTATGGTGAGTTTCTGTCAGAGTAGATTAGAAATGTAATCTGGGCTGTAGCCATCTGGTTGGTTCACTACACTCTTTGCCAGTATACCAATATTCTCAGGGATGCCAGCCTTCATGGCTTCCACACAAAAGCAAGGTTACCTTACAGACCAGATAAGAGTCAACAAGTTTCCACCTAAACACTGCAGAAAGAAGGCCCTCCATTCCCTTGCTCCCATCCGCCCTTCTGGCCTTCTCCAGGCAGCAACCATGAGCCCCAGAGAAAGAAAGGGAGGCTGCTTCAACTTTTCCAGAAGTGGCCTTCCTTTCCAGAACCTTTAGCTCAGCTAAGTGGAGACACCTGGTGTTTGTTGTTGCAACTTCAAGAACAATACATCAAAGACTCCAGGCAGAAAATTAGACTTCTCATAAAAATTGCATCACCACAAAGACAATTCAAGAAGAGAAAATGCAAATGGCAGCCCATCTATACCCCAAGGAGATTTTTCTCCCTTCTCATTTCTACCATATTCCTACCTTTAAACCAAGAGGAAAAACACCACCACAAGGCAGACAAAATTTGTGAGAAGCCAGGAAAGTGATGAGATCCCCTTTTCCCAGTTGCTTCATTTTGTCAGGTGTTAAATCAGAAGGCTAATATTTGTGCAATAGCTGTTTGGTAATACTTAATAAGTAGCAAAGTTCCAAAAAACATTTTTTTTAAGTCTATACAAGGCCAAAGGAATATTAAAGTTTCACTACAGAAGAAATATGGCCACTGCCAAGAACTGATTAGTCTTAAAATCCGAGGCTTTATCATCATCCATCATTGCCTTTCTTTTAATGACTGAACCAAAAAGAGAGACATCAAAGTTTTCAAAATAGGGTTATAAAAACACTGTACACAGATGAGGCTTCCAAATATTTTGATAGAACTTTAACAAAAAAATATTTCATATGTGTGTGTGTGTGTGTGTGTAAATCATTGAAACAAATCACAAAACATATGTTGTTATGTTTTGCTCTAAAAACCATGAAGTTTATCCAGAACCCTATTATGGTAACTGCTTAGCTTTTCATGCATTCCTAAATTACCATGTAATCTAAAACCTTGTTTTCAGCTGCCCTATATTGGAAAGTCCCTTAAAATAATCAGGATGATTACAGGCTAGTATTCAGAAAGAAACATGCTTGTATTTTTGTAAATGAAAGTGTTATTTATCAGGCAGGCTCCTTTAAAACAACAACTACCCTAGAAACACAGAGACAATGTATTCAGGAAATACCTAAACCAAGGATTGCATTTTAGGCTCTCTACATTTTCAAGTACATGGATAGTTGGTGTAAAAATATGTTCTTTTCCTGCAGGGACTTGACTGTAATTAGTGTGTGCCAAAACTCTCTCACAGAGATTTCATTGTCTTATCTACTTACATCATCTTAATGCGATTTTATTTTACTTTGTCAAAGTCATATTAATGTAAATGTGTTCTTGATAGCAAACAGAGTTCTTTTTTATGCAAAACAGGATTCAGCCGACTCTAATAAAACAGCTTGCAGTCTATTAGACTATAACAGTAATGTGCTTATTTTGTTTCTCAAATCAAGACTGTGTCAAAAAGCTATAGACAGAGATTTGTCTTGTTTTTCACAATAATTGCTAGGGTGGGGTTACATTATGATCTTTAAATGAATAGTATCACTTAGAACAAACACTTCATATATCTTTTATCTTCCCCTGCATACAGTTCAGAGTTTTCTTTGAAAATGCTGCGCTACTTTTCCACATAAGTCATCAGAATGTTTCCAAAGAATTTTAACTGCCAGATTAATTATATCTTGCAAACAAAGATAGATTGCTTACATTCTTTATTCAGAATTCCTGCCAGTATGGAGCAACTGGCAACAAATTAATTTCTTTTGCAACCATGCAACATGTTTTGCTATGAAAAGCTCTGGAAGGTAAATGGATCCTTTAAAAAAAAAAATCAGGTTGCTCATTCTGAAAGGCTAATCTGTAAGCAAAGAACAGAGGATTAAATGAATTTGACTACTCCCCCCACCCACCCCCA
>NW_025999864.1:3924400-3979885 GCF_001458135.2 Marmota marmota marmota
GTGGAGGAAGGGGGTAAGTTAGGGAGGGAGGGTGGGGAGATAAGATCTCTTTCTTTGACTAAGAGGGGGAGAAAAAGCTTAGAGGAATGAATGTCTCAACCCACCCATGCCATCAAATGACAGAAAATAAGCTGAACGTGTATTGGAGTCTATTTGAACCAGGGAGTGTTTGAAAACATTTATTAGCTCCGTCCATAACGGCACTCACTACAGGAATGTTAATTGTTAAAATCTGTACTGCAGTTATTTCTTTAAGCAGGGGGGCTGCTGCATGGAGTGGAAATTCAGTTCCTTGTTTCTCTTTTTTCTTCACATATATTTGCACTTAAAAAAACTAATGTTATGAAATAAGTCAGCTTTGGAGCACCAGGGAATGCAGAACAGTGTTAAGGATATATGCATATGCAGGAACAAAAAACAACATTGGTAACATTTTGTTCTTGATTAAATTTGTGCTCCTAATACAGTAGATTAAAAATAAGTCCAACTGTTAAACACATTAGTGTTCAGCCACTGCTGTTGTGCCAGAAAAGCAGCTCTGACTCCAGACCTAGCCTCTCTCTGGTAGCCTTGAGGAGACAGAGGAAATCTGACCCCCAGGAAACCTGAGCCCCAAAGTCCATCAATGACCCTGTGGTTTGGGGATTCCTTATTTTCATCTGTTGATTAAATCCCAGAACCAACCATCTGAATATTTTCTCACACTGGGTCAAAATCGGGTGTCTCTCAGCAAGGCTGAAAGAGAATTCTGGTTTGGAAAGATGGGGGGAAAAAAACTGCTAATAGCCAAGACTCAAGGCACTCTTTGAGGAATATTAAGTTGTAGTCTATTGGGCAATTATTGTGAAACACATCTTTTGGGAAGATTGCTTGTAAGCCCAATCTTCCACTCCCCAGGAATTTCATAATTGGGGCTAAAGATAGGACTAAATCCGAAAATGTCCAGACAGGAAAACTCCAGAGATCAAAGCCAACTCTTCTTTCATGAAAGATGCCAATAAGGTCAAGGAGAGGGCTTGGCCAAGGTCACACCAGAAAGGCCTGACCTCACTGAACTTGGACTCCAGATTTCGGTTTTCCAACCCCATCCATCGCAGGGAAGCACACACATCACCCTTTTAGTTTATCAAGACAAGAGGTCTGAAATTAAATTAATGGGCTTAAAAATAATATATTTCTTCAGGTAATTATAGTAATGCCTCTTCATGCAAGTTGTGTTTCCTTCAACTGTGTGTGTGTGTGTATGTGTGTTTCAAAAACAATACCAACTCTTCAATTCTACTCTCTCCCTCCCCTCCCAGTTTCCTCTGCTCCACCCCTAGTGTATTTTTCTGGTCTTTGGTCAATCTGGTTTAATAGGTTACCTGTTGCTGACACTCTCTTTTCACACAGAAGTAGAGCTCTCTGCTGTGACATGCTTTTTGGAAAGAAAGGGGTATGAGGCTGTAACATTTGTAAATCTGGGAAGTAATAGCTCCCCAAAAGCAATGCAGATAGCTGCAGATATTGCCAGGAAAGAAGAACAGTTAATTGAAACTATTTGGGGCATGCAGCATTGAACGAGGAGATGGTTTCTGAGCAACACATATCTAAACGTGGCTTGCCAGAGACCTGTACACATTTAATTTGCTCTACAAATTTGGTTAGCCCAATAAAGTGTAAACATCAAACACTGGTCGTGGAGAGCATTAAACATTAACCAACTGAGACCTTAAAGACTTGGGCAGAACATTAAAATTAGAGGAGAAAGATAGGCCCAGGCAACTCTGGGAAATTAGGTTAAGACTCCAAAAGAGAATGTTTGTGGCTGAGTAAAAATACAGTAAAAACTATTTTGAGATTGGTAATCATTTGTCTCCATAGACGGGCTATTTCCCCCCTGGGATTATATTTTCAAAATCAAGCAAACATACCAAAGTCAATTTGATTTTCAGATTGTTCTCCAGGAGGAAATGTATTACCACCCAAATGGACCCTGAAAAGGGGTATTGCAATTGCTGTTCCCAGGTCCATGAACCCTTAGATGGAGCTGTGCCGTTTATCCATTTTTTTGTGTGTTTATGTGTGTTCCACGTTGCTTAGCCTGGAGCTCAAACCCCATTAAGGTGCAATAAACTTTTGTTGAACAGCAGAATGAAAATGCCCTCTAAGGAGATAAGGATGGCTCCCAGGCTCACCCATTCAGACTTGTTCTTTACCTGACAAAAACTGGGATGTGCTTCCCTTCTCAATAAGAGCAATAAGTGCTCAACTTTGAGAGTCAAGGAAAATAAAATGCTACCATATTCAAGTCATGATACTCTTAAGTATTTTTGGGTCCAGTGGGCCTCACAGAGTCAATCCCTGCAAAGTAAGAACAGTTTTTTTTTCCCCCCTCAGGAGAATCTTTGATACATCATTTCTTCAATATCTACACAGGTTCTAGAATATAGTAGGTGACAGCCCTCAACAATCCCACATAACTCATGGAGAGGCTGAGGTAAACAAGGGTTAAACCACGACCAGCCAAGAACTAATGCCTAAGAATCCAAGTGTATCTTCTTAAGATTCAAAATATCAAAAATAATCACATTTGATTAAAAATAAAATTCACATTATCTATTAATGACAGAAGAGAAGAAACTCCTAGAAGCCCTGTCTTCACTTGGATTCCCTCACAAGTAGATGTTCAGATGATCTAAGTGCAGGTCAATTTGAGAGGCAAAAGAAACACTAGCGACAGAGCAAGAAAAAAACACAGAATTTCAAAAGCAGCTGATATGAGGTATATGGTCAAGCCAACTACTGCTATGAGTAACTGGAGTTAAATCCCAATGGAGTACAACGTAGACGTCAGAATTACCCCACCAGAGCAGTGGGGGCTGGAGTACTTATACACCAGCTGCTATTGGATGAGGTTGTTTCTGACAGACATTAGTCCCCAGCACTTACTGTTGGCCTCATAGGCAGGCAAACAGGCTTTGGTACCAAAGGAAGTTCTCAAGGAAAGAAAGACAGGATCTGGCTGTTGGGAAGCAAACCAACATGGCCTGTTACCAGGATGAGGGACCTTGAACCGGGCCCTGACAGGCCCCTTTGTTAAAGTGAAGTGTTTAGATGTAAACAGTAACTTCTGAGAAATTTAAATTCAGTTCTTTTTATGTCTAGAATAGTGACTAACACATTGCAGGAATCTAATATTTTTTGAATGAAGGAAAGAAAGAATAAGGTATCAGATAATTAAAATTTTAAAACC
The DNA here is from genome assembly GCF_001458135.2 of Marmota marmota marmota. Lineage (NCBI taxonomy): Eukaryota > Metazoa > Chordata > Mammalia > Rodentia > Sciuridae > Marmota > Marmota marmota. Next base: position 3,927,636 of record NW_025999864.1, read on the forward strand.
TTTTATAGATTTGGTTTGTTCTCTGTTTAATGTTGAAATAGTTCAAAGTTTTCTCCGGAAGCTACATAATATATGAGTTCAGGCTTGATGTCAAACAGACCAAGGTTTAAACCCTGCTTCCATCCTTTTCTAGCTATAAAACCTTGAGCAAATTATTTCATTTCTCTAAATCTTAGTTACTCCATTTGTAAAATGCCTATTTAACAGTATTTAGTAATATAAAACTAGAACAGTAAGTGATATTAGCTTGATATAGTAACTGACACTAGGTCAGTACTTATGCCACCATAATGGTTCAAGAGCAACTCCTTGATGTCAGACCCCACTTGTGTCACCAATTATCCACATATCTTCAGGCCAAGCTCTAGGGCAAGGCTTCCCCATCTCAATAATGGGGACAAGATTGTCTGTTGATCCTTCCCCAGAAAGTGAGACCCTACATAGATATCATGAAATATAGATATGATGAAATGGTATCTATGTAGGAAGCACTTTATAGTTTACACAATCCTTTTACATGTGCCATCTCATTTCTGAGTAAAGATTTTGAATTTATTAATCATTCTGTCCAATGTAGGAGGTGCTTCTCCAGTTCTCCAAATGACCCCAAGTCGGATTTGTGTTTGGTTTAGTTATTGACAGTGAAGTGATCCAAGATCAATGAAGGGTGCACATAGGTGTTCAAAGGGAATTAGGCTGCAACAACTGATGGTGGGCCAGGCAGTGAGGGTGAGTAGGAAAGTCAGTGTCATCAGGGACATGCCCAAGTGTGTCCTGCAGGCTCATATTCAGGATGGAGTGTTTATAAAGATTCAGAATAAACCAAGAAGAGAATTTATAGAAGTCATTGAAGCTATGATGTCATTGAGATATCACATGGGGCTGGCTGGAATGAACAGGTTAGAGGGGCCTTTTGTACATCAAATCAGGAGATAGAAGATTAAAATTTAGCCAGCAGGATATTCCCTCAAAATGTCTAAGCAATAATTATGTGCCAGGCAGAGTAAAGGATACAAAATGAATGCCCTTTGATTATCTCTGTTCATCACTGATAAAACTGAGACCTAGGAAAAACCTTAGTCATTTGCCCATACTACTCAAAACAGAAGGCCAGGTCTGCACAAAAGTAACTTTCTACAATATCATAACATTTTGATGTGACTCAAAATACACCTATAATAGATTAAAAAAAATAAAACCTAATTAATAGAGTATTTTTAACTTTAGACATTCCAAGTGAAAAATATTTTACAGCAAAGTATTGATGATCCCTGAATTAACCCTTTAAATCATAACAAAGTCATGGTCAACTACTCCCCCAATGCGCTCATCCTAAGGTATTCTTCAGCTTTCCACAAGAATTCACCCAAGTCAACAAGAATAATTTTAAGTAATTTACCCCAGTTATGACTTTTCCCTTTACTGCATCTCAATAAGCTCACTCTAAATTAGGGGAATCTAAAAATCAAATAATAATTGCTAGCTTACTATTCACTTACCAAACGGCTAAATGCCTTACCTACATTTAGACATCTATTCCTCACAATAGTCTTCTGGGTTAAGCGCTTTAGTTTTCTCTTTAATAGATGTGAAACAAGCTCACAGAAACAGAACTTTCTCAAGGTCAAGTGAAAGCCAATAAGTGGAAGAACTGAAATTCAAATTTCACCTACCTGATTCCAGGAATCATTTATTCATCCACAATGCAATGAAGCCTCCCAAGTCTTAAATCTTAGTGAATTAGACCTTCCCTAAGACATGGGACAAATATGGTCTTTTAAGTATTGTAAACAATTTTGTTTTTTTAATGCACTTGAGCAAACTTAGTTCCTGGGAATTTTTGAGAATGGAGTTTAGGTTCCAAAACAAAACAAAGCTTTCCCAAACCCTGTTTGTGATACAATAGTATTAAAAAGTAGGATATATAATTGCATACAGCATATGATTGTAATTTTGTAAATATGCTTAAAACTATTAGTGAGTATGTTAGTAAAAATTTACTTTCAAAAAACATTACATATTATATGCAAGTTTATAATCCTAACACTTTATATACCATTACTTTACAAGTAAACAATCTCTATAATAGCATGAAAAACAATTCCAGAAGGGAATACGTTAAAAGTCAAATATGATCTCTATTTTTTACTATCTAAAAAGAGGAAGCATTATGTATATTATCTGGGGAAATTTAAACATTAATGTTTGCTCACTCATCCTGTGTCAGGGACAGGGCTGGGCTTTTTAAATATATTGTCTTACTAATGCTCACAATAAGCTTTTGATGTTGCTATTATTTTTGTCTTGTTTATAAATGAGGAAGCCAGATTCAGAGAAATTAAGGGACTGTTCCAAGATCATAAAACTGAAAAGTAGGAAAAGCAGGATTTCATACTCCAAGCTGTGAGTTCTTTGTTCTCAACACTATCCATTTTACAGATCATTTATGTTGGCATCCATACATGTCTCTGTGACAAGATTATTTACTGAGATATTAACTTATAGTTTGTCCTTGATTTTATATTAGGCAAGAAGAAAATTTCTTTCTCCTCTCTAGATGGAAACTGTGGAGAAGTGTGCCCATCAGAAACCAAGGAGGCCTAGGATGAAGGTGATTATGAGGAGAGAAGCCATGGGTTTGTGTGGGTGGGCTGGTATACTGGGTCCCCAGACAGGCTGCCTAGCAAGTCCCAAGCCCAGGTGTTTTGACCAAATATCCTTCTGCTTGAGCTTAACACATGGTGACGGAGCCTGCCACCTTTGATATACAAAATGCTAAGCTTTTCAGAACACAACTTGAAAACTTCCCATCTGAAGAATTAAAATAATCAAAAAATTTTCCCTTTGGTCAGTTCAAGTCTCAGACTTAGCAATAAGGACCTTGCTTGACCACAAACACAACTCCCACTTCATCAAGGCCTCTGAAACATTGAAACCACTGAATTTTGGTCCCATGCTAGAAAATTCATCCCAGCTAGCAGAAAAATAATGAGATGCCAAATGTAGTGAGGACTCCAACAGAACACTGTGGTGCTTCTTTCAAAACGTCTCCTGGGGCAATATGGCTGCCCTTCTGAATGGCAAGAGTTGACCACCAACCAGAAAGAAGCCCAGATTCCACAGAGCAGGATGGCCCATGTCAGATGTTCCCATTCTAACAGGAGCCATTTTTGAGTCCTATCTGGTACCTCTTCTCCAGCTGTGGCCTTTGTCATGGGCACCACTTCAGTCATCAGCAATAAATAACAGATGCATGAAAGCCCCCAAAAAGTCTCCTTTTCATTTAAAACATTCAGTTTTCATTGCTTGTACTGTGGCTAATATCAAGCCACAAAGTGGCAAGGCAGTTCCCCAAGCCTATTCTGCTTCCAAACTCGTTAAACTTTGGAATGGGGTTTGTCCTTTGTGTGTGCATGTGTTTTAAAGCTGTTTTATGACACATTGTCAGGAACTCAGGTACTGGGTCTCTTTAATGCCAGCTTTCAGCAGCTGCTTTTGCACTTCCCTTTCACATAATTAAACACCCTATGGTACTTAACAGAGTAATAAGTAGCACATCAATAAAGCAATAAATAATTGTATTCAGGCAAACTCCAGAGCCATCATCCATTAACCAGCAGCTGTGAGCAATAGTTTTGATTAATCAATAAGGTTATATAATAGAAAAGCAAAAGTTGGTGAAGGCCTTGAGAAGAACCAGCCAATCTTCCAAGCCATGAAGGAATCTTATCTCTGAGGTTACTTGCAGGGAGAATATCAATTGGATGCACTAGCCCAGAGAGTAACTGCAGCAGCAGGAAGCCCCACCTTCAGAAACTAGTTTAAAAATGCTAGTTAAAAACAAAGAAATGGGACAATTCAGCTCTGAGGCAAGACGGCTGCCTACTGAGAATATGGAGTAATGACCCCATAAAAGCAAAATGTTTCAACTTCAGAAAATAAATATTCACTGCTGAGCTGAGGAGCAGAGTTGAATCAGGATGAACCTGGACCCCATCTATGTGTCCCAGGTAAACTTCCACGTATGGGGTCTGGGAGAAGGTGATTATTCAGCCTCCCATCAAGAAGACTGCATAGGAATGTTGATGAGGGAGCACAGTTTTGCAGGCCAAGGCCAACACAGGGCTGAGGAAATAATTTGGGAACTGCTGATAGCCCTCAGAATCACCTATGGAACTTTCTCTTCTTTTTAACAACAGCTTGCCTGGATCTTGTAAACCCAAATCTCTGGAGGCAGGACCGAGAAATCTTTAATGCATACCCAGGTGATTCTGTTGCAAAGACCACATGATCCTCTGCTTTGGAGACCATATGATAGGACCTCTATAGACCTGGGCTTGGCTAGCTTTGCCACATGAGGCCACAATGCTGCTTTCAAGGTCCTCAACCTGCAGTATGATAAGCCCTGAGTTTGTTTATACCAATAGTCACCAGATTGTGAAGAGGTCTTTGGTACACATAGTCTCGGGGGCGTATATCCAGGTCTCTGTGGAATCACGTGTCCCTGAGTGATTTTGATGAAGCCAACCCAACGCCAATCACACTGAGAAGCATTCATTCATTCTAAACACTGGGCACCCATCAGGGATGAAAATGAACAAAATTCCCTGCTATATAAGAACTTCATTCGGTGGCACCCCAGAGATTTTACTGGGTGTCTTGGGGCATGAGAGGATGAGTCACAGGAGCCTTGTACTCCACTCCACTTTAACAACACAGACATGGTTTCATTATGGAAAAGTTAAAGCTTACATAATAGTAAAGTGAGAAGTATAACCCCCTTGTATCTTTCACCTAGCTTCCACAATTATCAACTCATGGTCAATATTCTTTCAGACGGGTTTTCATTATTTTGAAGCAAATCCCAACATCATGTCATTTTTACCTGTGAATATTGTCAGCATGTATCTCTAAGTCACAGATAATCTTTTCAATAATAATAACCACAGACTGTTAGCCTACTTAAAATGTTAACTTTAATTTTGTAATATCATTACAAAATTACTTAGTGTTAACATTTCCCCAACTGTCTCATATTTTTTAAGTGTATGTGCTCAAATTAGGATCAAAATAATGTTCATACATTAAAATTAGCTGATACATTTCTTAAATGTTCTTTAATCTAAAGGCCTCCTGTCTCTCTTTCTCCCCCATCCCTCCCTTTCCTTTCCCTCTAAATCATGTTCTTCATTCTGTAGATTCTGAATTTTGTAGATTACAACCCTATGGTATAATTTCACATGTTACTCTCTAACCCATGTATTTCCTGTAATATGGTATTTATAGTAAGAGGTTTGCTCAGTGTTGGTTTTGATTATTATTATTTTTGGGGGGGGGGCAAAAGTATTGAAAAGACCTATGAGGAGGCTTTTAATGTTTAGTGGGTATTGATCTCTCTGTGATGCTGGTAGCCATGTATGATCATTACCTGGATGCTTTATATCATTAGGGGCTCATAAAATAATTTATGAACCACTAGGATGGTTCATCAGGATCATTGCATGTGATCCCTTATTGTAATTGATATTCTAATTTTAATAACTTTATGGAGTAGAATACTCATATGATGAAAACTTCTCATCATCTGCTCTCTGGTTATCCTGAGGTATAAGACAATCAGGGCCAATGACTTATTTAACTTTTTCAAAATGAGTTATTTCCTTAACATGATATAAAGACTTTTTAGATGTTATTATGGGCCCATGAACTTAAATAATTTAAAGTGTTTTAATTATTTGCACTTAATGTCCTTTTGATTCTCTCACATATATCCCAGCTTTGTCTAGTGGGAGGTGATTCTAATTGAATCTTGTGGCCCTTGAGAGAGAGAGAGAGAGTGTGTGTGTTTCTACCAGGTATTGAACTCAGGAGTGCTTAACTACTAAACCACATCCCCAGACCTTTTTATTTATTTATTTTTTATTTTGAGACAAAGTCTTACTAAGTTGCTGAGGCTGGCTTTTAACTCTTGATCCTCCTGCTTCAGCCTCCGGAGCCACTGGCATTACAGGTGTGCACCACCATGCCTAATGCATGATCCTTGTGATCTTTGATAGCTTTTTTTTTCTAATCTGTCTGGATGGTCTCAGTGTCTTTGTACATTTCCTGCCCCAGATCTGGAATTAGCCATTTTTCCAAGGAGTCCTGGCTTGTTTTGACTGAGCAATGATATTTCAACACCACATTCTGCAGCCCCCTTTTTCTCTACTGCATTTATTGTCCTTTGGCATGAGAGTCCCATTGAGTGAAAGGTTTTGTTACTTAAGCATTTCTTAGAAAACAACACATCTTTGAAATAAAAGGTTAATAAATAGTTAATGTTAAATATATAATGAGTTCCTACAAATTTATTTAAAAATACAAATAACTCCATAGAAATGTAGGCAAGATATCTGAATAGGCAATTGAGAGAAAAGAAAATACAAATGTGCAATAAACATAGAAAAATGTGAAACCTTCTAGCTGTCAGGGAATTACAAATGAAACCACTAATGAGATACTAGTTTTCAGCCTTCATTGTGGCAAAAATTTAAATTTGAGAATTACACTCTAAGTAGTGCCAGAGGTAAAAGAAATAGGCAATCTCATACCCTGATGTTGGGAATGTTAATTGTCCCAAGTTTTTGAAAAATAAATATTTTAATGTGTTTACCCTTTGTCCTTATAATCCTACTTCTAGGGATCCAGACTACAGAAATGCAAGCAAAAATATCATATTATTTGAATTTTGCTGCAGCATTGTTTATGGCAAAATTAGGAAAAAAACAAACATGTAAATGTCCATTAGTAGAGTGTTGATTGAATAAAGTCTGATATAGGTTAAAGAATGTGATGCAGCTATTTTTTAAATATTGTAAATATATATTCATCATATGTAAAAATACCCACAACATATTCATAGTTTCAGACTAACATATATAGAGAGTTCCCATCTACATGTGTATTTTCAGGATGGATGGATGAATGACAGATGGATGGACAGAAGGATGGATGGATAGACAGACAATGAACTTAAAAATAACCCAGAAAAGTTGCACAGAAAAATGTTCAGAGTGGGTTATCTTTGGTAGATCGGAGAGGATCCTCACATTTAACTTTAATGTTTAATATAATTGTTAATAAAAAGTGATGATAAGTAGTTTCAACTCTTTTTTCAATATAACATCACCCCAAAAAGAAATAGAAGGAAAAAAGAAACCCTACAACATCGATACGGATTGAGACAGTATCATTTATCAAAGAGCCTGACATGTATCAATCAAATTCCTCCTTCCTAAATTCCTCTTTCCCATCACAAGCACTTAAGGGGGAGCACTGTACTGAAGTAGCAAGTCATTTCAGCCTTGGTGTTGGCCCCACTATTACTTAGCTTCTAACCCCTCAAAGCCTCTGTGATCACAGTAAGATGTTCCTCTTGCTATGCTATTGCTTCTTTCTGTCCAGGTCTCTTGAACAACTGAGAAGCTTCAGAGAGTGTTACACTGAGTACTGTTGCTTAACTGTATATCTGTTAATCATTACTGGCCTCCTGGGACCCTCCCATGACACATAGTCACTGATCCCCATGGACAAGTCAAATGAAGTCTTTACCAAGATGTTGAGGAAATTGTTAAGAAGAATATAAAATGCAATCAGAAACATTACAATGGCTAGTAAGTGGCATTAAGTTTAATGCTCCCCATTAGTTGCATAATAGCCTATCCTCTAAGGCTTCCCCTTAAAGTTCCATAAATTTTCTGAGAACATGTATATATGTGGCTCATGAACCTCCACGAACATTTACAGAGCCCTCGATCATTGCATATGAGGTTCATCAAGCCTAGCACCCTCGAGACTTGGTTTAGCAATCCAACCTCAGTTTAGGGACCTTTATTGCAGGCTAAGCCACATCTTTGAGTGCCACAAGACATTTCTAGATGTGGACTCTCCTATCAATATTTGATCTTTTCCCTCTTGCCATTCTCAGAACTGTAACTTTTCTGGTATTTTCCTTTTGCTTTAGGATTAGCATCACCACTTCCTCACCAGATATCTCTCTTTCAAGTCCCAGGGCATCTACAAAAGACAGAATCATTCATTTGGCCTATGCCACTCAGTTCCTTTCTCAAGGCCCCATAGTTGTTTCCAGCTCTTAAAGAAATGTCCTTGAATTCATTCAGTTGAACTTATGGGGCACCTACTATGTTATAGACCCCGTCTCTGTCCAACTTCCTATTTCAGTCTTGTAAAATATTCAGGAATTTTTAATCTAAAGGAAATTGTAGATTACAAGCTGATTCAAATCCTTATTAAACACTTATTAAACACGGTGTCCACGAATTACAAACTATCCTAGTGTAGTAAGGGCTAGAAACCCACTAGTAGGTGGTTCTTCAGTCATGGTCTTAGCACATCTTTTACTCATCACATAAATGAAACTCTAGTTTTTATTTAAATGCTTTTAAGTTTTCTCCACCATTTTTGCTTAGTTCCAGTTTCATGGGCCTCCAGTCCACCTCCAAGTTGCTTCTTACAATGGAGGCAAATTTCCGACTCACCTCCAATGTTTCCTTCCTACCTACCAGCATTCTCAAAATCCTCCACCACCCCAGCTTGTTTTAGGCTCCTCCTTCCGTTTATTATGATGTAAGTGAGGGAATTTCTAAAGAATAGGAAAATATGTGACTTTTAGAATGCCTTTCCTTCAGTTATCTGGAGAATAGCAGAGTCCTGCTTTTCCTTCAGTACCCTTTGCAAGTCTGACATCTCCTCTTGGTTATCCCTCCCACAATTTTATCCTTCATCTACAAGAATTATTTTCCTTCATTTGTCAATAGTTATTTTTAACATGTTGGTCTCTTCTGCTAGAACATGAACTCCCTCAACCAGAGACTTCATCCTTTAGTGCTCCTAATATACAATGTCTGGAATATTATAAGTCCTTGATAATAAGTGCTTTTATAAATTAAATAAAATGAATATGTACTATGTCTCCTATCAAACTCTTACTTTTCCTTAATGTTTATTTTCTATTTTATTTATAATTTCTGCATAGCACTGAATAATTTCTGCTTTAAATTTCACAGGCTACCTCAATGTGGTTGGGATTAAAAACATTGAAAAGTATGAAATATCATCAGTGAATGGGGTATGCTACATAATGAAATTTTTAGAGTTTCCTTTTCAGCAATATTTCCTAATTTTAATTAATAGCTGATGACCTTTACAAAGAGCATTATAAACTTCCCTGGTTTCTTAAACAGAGTACAATGATTATAATGTATTGTTTTCTTGATGAGTTAGGCAATTTTGTGCACACCAATTATTGTACTCTGATATCATATAATGAAGCCCTTGGGGGCTATTAAGGCAAGTCGAGTTGTTGGCCTCAACACCAAAAGACTCTTAAGATTTCTGTGTTTTTAGTGTTTGGGTCTCATTTTGAAGCTTTATATTTCCTTATTCAAAATTTAATTGTCACTCTGTTAGCATCATAAAGTGAGACCTGCCTCTCCTTATTCATATTGTGCTTTCAATAAGTCATTGTTGAATTTGATGAATTGGTTAAAAAGCAGGGGCTTTTTGACAGCTGCTCAGTGCTTATTCCTGCTCTCCAAGTAAGAGGGGCATTATTGATGTGAGAACAGCCAGTCAGCCACAGAACAGGAAAAATATTAAATAAGTATTGGCTGCAGGGCTCATGAGATGAGAAGAATTGGGAGGACATGAGGGAACAGGCACATTCTATAGCATCCCAGGGGAAAGTGAGGCAGGACTAGTAAATAACTTCACAGATGGTTTCATTTAGTACCTTTTGCTCTATCTCTTCCCCCTTCTTCAATTACTGAAACAGACATCACTGGTCATTTTTTATTTACCTCCACTGGCGAAGGCCTCACAATCTTTCTGAATAAGAGCCTCCAGAAAGCCACCACCAGTTGACTAAAGGTGACATTAGTGAGTACCACTGTATGACCTTCCAGAGCAAGGCCTGAATTTCAGGGAGACAACCTTCAACTGTCGATGGGGGATTTTTCTAATAGTCAACTAATAAGTAGTTCTGCCTTAAAGGCCAAAAGAATGTCCATGTATTGGAAGTTTACTATCTGTTAGGCAATACTACAACCATTTTATATCTTATTTAAGGCTCACAATCACCCTATGGCATTAGCAACTTTATTTTCCCTATTTTATAGATGACAGAACCAAGGCTCAGAGATGTCACATAACTTCCAAAGGGCACAGAGAAAGTAATTAGTGACACTTGGATTTGAACCTACCCACAAGGCTATGGTCTCCAAACTTATGTCATTCCTCTTTTCCAGGGAGCTGTGTTTCACACCACTGAAGTTGTTCAAATACATCCACTTGGCAGGGATATTATAGAAAGGACTGAAGTATCTTATGGAGTTAAACCAAATGACCATTAAATCCCTTGCAATTCTGAGGGCCTTAGAGTTCCATTTATTCCTTCGGAAATCAAATTACTTATATGAGACAAGTCTCATGAATCTCAAATGTCAGTAGATAATTTGGAAGGTTTTTGTGTGTTTATAGTTTTAGGATAATACACAAGAGGACATTTTTAATGACATTTATGTAAGAGAAGTCATATTTATTGAATTCTTTTACCAGCGATATATGATGAGTTAAAACAGGCAATTAACTGAGAGCTAGAGAGCTAAATATTCTTGAAAGCTGGCAGGTTGGGTGAAAAATGCCTGTTATGATGGGACTTAATGCCAGCCCTAGGGGATGCAGTGGAGGTCCAAATAAACTTGACCCTGACTTAGAAAACTGCAGTCTGCTGCAGGCAGTCTATTCTGTATCAGGACAGCCCATTTGTGTCAGGACCAAAGAGGAGAAAATTCTCCCTCAGGTAAGTAATGAACCTCCCCTTTTAAAGAGCCTCAGGGCATATCACCCCATGGCATTAGCAACATTATTTTCCCCACCATCATATCTACGTGTCACACATCATCTACTGAAAATCATCTCTTCTAGCTCCTTGAGGTCTTATTTTTCAGTCTAAACACCTAAAACATTCTCTCACATAACAAGGTATCAGGACCGCTTGCCATCCAGGAGGCCTTACTGTAGACACCTTCATGATCCATGTTAACAAATGGATTTAGGACTACCATAGTCCACTTGCGTTTTGACCAGTATTGAGTACTCTAGGCCTGCCTTCATGAATTAGCCTTCCTACTTTTTTATTGACCCAAGGGGAGAACAGGTAAGACAGTAGCTACTATCCTTCTCCCCATCAATTAGCACTGACAATGTATCAGGCCCTATTTTTAAAAAAAAAAAAATTATATTAATTCAATCATTCACAATTTCTTTTTACACTTTAAATATAAAGAACCTGAGGTTCTAAGAGGTGTGTGCTTCCTGAAAACACATGACAATGCAGGTAAGCACAGAAACTGGGATTCAAAATATTAAATCAAATTTTTCTATCTCTTGAGTTAAAGAACTTCATCCCTGCCTCACATGCTGTCAGTCAGAGGTCACGCCTTCTCACACACAGAGAACCGCACACACCAGAGCCTAAAGGAGAACAAACAGGGGTCTTTCATAGTAGCAAAAAGGTCAATGTGGGCAGAGTAGATCAAGCTATGGGGAGGAGGTGGGAGCCACACCATGCAGAACTCTGGAGGCCATGCTAGAAAGATAAGTATTCTGAAGTCATTGGAAGGAAATTTTGGTTGGTTGGTTTGCAAGTTTACTTATCATAGAAAATCTCAGACATAAAAATCCTCATTCTTTTATCACCCAACTGCAACAATTGTGAACTCAGACAACCTAATTATATCTAAACTACAATCTTCAAACCCTGGGTTATTTAGAAACAAATCCTAGGCATCATGTCATTTTAAATATAAACACTTCAGCTTATATCTCTAGGAAATAAGAACACTAAAAGAAAAAATTCCTGAGACCTTAATCATATCTAAAAGATAAATAATTTCTTAATATTACCAAACATTCAGTCATTACCCCCACATGCTTTTTAAAAAAATTTAATTAGGATATAAATAAACTCCATATGTCTGTTTAAGCCTCTTTTAATCCATAGAGTCCTCCTTTCCATCCCCCAACAGTGAGCAACAGTCCCTGTTTAGATGTAAGTGGGCTGGTTTTCAGGATGCTGAATTTGCAGTGCTAAAACCAGGAATGTCCTGGAAAAACAAGTGCAAGTTGACTCTCCTTCTTCCTCATCTCTTGCTATTTATTGTTTGAAGTATCCAAGTTATTGGTCCTGTAGCATTTCCCACAGTCTGTGCATTTCCATTGTGCCATTTATTATGTACTTCTATCCCTTTCACTTGTTATTAATTGATATCTTGTCCAAAGGCAAGATCACATTCAGGTTTAATATTTTGGCAAACAAAAAAAGAAAGAAAGAAAGAAAGAAAAAACAATACCCTCTGTGGAAGGTAATATATACATCTGCGCATTATGTCAGGTTGTCTTTGTATGTGTGTGATTTTAGCAGCCATTGAGATTGGTGCCTAGATACATTTTCTACCCTAAATGATGGAGGAGATTTAAATAGTGATTTCATAATTCTGTCACTGATTCTTTATGTATTAACAGAAATACTTTTATAAAGAGAAAGTTTTTCTCATCCACTCTTGTTCACCCTGAAACATAATCCTTGGAAGTCTCAAACTATATCTGTTACCCTGAAATACAATTTGTCAGTCTTTGGAGGGGATGACAATGTCTCTGGATGTTTTTCTAAGCATCACTTTCTGTAATGTGAACAGTAAGATGTCAGAGAAAATAGAACTGAGAGGGCTGTAAGTAGGATAACCCAGGGTTTTAGGAAAGAGACAATTACAACTTGAACCAGGGTGGGACCAGTGGAAGGGAGAAAAAGTATTCAGAGTAGAGATGGAGAGCCCATGCTTATGGGATGAATATGGGTGTTAAAAGAAAAAGAGGTCACAAGAAGTTCTCCATGTTTATGAGTAACTGAGTAGATGATGGTAACACCTGCAGAGATGGGGAGAACTTGTGGAGGAACTATTTGGGGCTTAGATAATAACATAGCGAAACAAAATCCCCTAAACTGCATCCATCAGAAGATTTGAAACAGTTTTAAAGGACTTAATAATCTCAAACTCAAAGAAACGACAGCCACTAAAAATGAGTCTTTTTTATTTTTAAGTTTATATTTCCTAACCAGACATGGTGGCACACAGTATAATCCCAGAGACTTAGGAGGCTGAGGCAAGAGAATTACAAGTTCAAGGCCAGCCTTAGCAATTGAGTGAGGCCCTAAACAATTTAGTGAGACCCTATCTCGAAATAAAAGGGGGGACAGTGTGCTGGGGATGTGGCTTAGCACTCCCTGGGTTCAATCCCCAGTACTCCCTCCACAGCAAAAAAAAAAAAAAAATCACATTTTCTGCATCTAATTAGTTGAGTCTTCTAAATATTTGAGTATAATGAATTTTCAGCCTATCACCAAGTCCACATAACTAACATTTGATGAAATTCAAGAGCAGCCACTCTTCTCCTTATTGATGTGGTCTCCTTTCCAGGGCCCCCTTGGAAGTTTACACAGTGCCATTCACACTATGGTCTATGTTCTTCCCAGAGAAATCTCATTTCCTCAGAAGAACCCTTTAAGACAAGGGAAAGGCAACCCAGGTGTAGGCATATATGGTGGCTTTAGTCTACACAGCCAAGCAAGCCCTCAGCACCTCCTCTTCCTGCAAATGAGTCTCCTGAAACACCTGCCTTAATTGTACTTCTGTGGTATGCTTTGCAAGCATGAAATATCATTACTCATCTATCTATATCCTTAAGAAATGCCTTTCACCCAGATCATCTGAAGGTGACCTCCCTCCCCCCATATTGTTCAATGTCACATGACCTTTTGATTTTACAATCTCTGGTGCATAGGAACAAATGAGAAAGGTGAGCAACAGATATCACTGGGAGAAAGGAGAAAGGGCAAACACACTTCTCTATGCTTCTTAGTCAGAAAATATAATACACTATATTTGGTGTGGGCAGTGAGAGAGTGATGTGGGTAAGGACACTTACAGATCTACTGGTAAACTTATTTGCACTGAATGACCATCATGGGTGAGGCAGTCTTGGGGAGAGGTCCCAAGCTATAAAATAACACAAGAGAAAGGTGATGGAGTTCAGAGGCAGGTGACATGCTATTCACAGTGAAGCCCTTTTCCTCCTTTCTAGAATTCTGCAGCATCCTTGTGAGTTAGGCCACACAGGGAATATTAACCCCATTTCAGAAATGAGAAAACTGAAACTTGAAGAAAAAAAGGTGACTTCCTCACAATCCTGTGGCTTATAAATCACAAAGTGAAACTTCATATTCATGTCTTCTGACTCCAGGGCTTGGGGTATGAGCGAGTCTCTTGCTCAATGAATAGTAAGTGGTGAACTTCAGGTTTCGATGGGGAAGTTGAAACTTAGCTTTCTTGTGCTGCTATAACAAAATACTTGAGAATAGATAATTTTTAAAGAACAGAAATTTAGTCCTCACCATTATGGAAGCTGGAAAGTTCAAGGACAAGGCTCTGGCATTTGGTGAGGGCCTTTGTTATTGCATTCTGATTGGCAAAAAGCAGAACAACAAAAGGGGATGAACTCTGTGTTTTCACATGACTAAAGAGCAGAAGAAGAAGTTAGTGATCTAGTTTCATGCTGTGTGAAGTCCTTTTTGTAAGCTCTTTAATCCCACTAGAAAGGAAGAAGCCTTTATGGCCCAACTGCTGAGCCACATCCCCAACCCTATTTTTGTATTCTACTTAGAGAATGGGTCTCACTGAGTTGCTTAGCACTTCACTGTTGCTGAGCCTGGCTTTGAACTCATGATCCTCCCATCTCAGCCTCCCTAGCTGCTGGGATTACAGGGGTGTGCCACTGTGCTCAGCCCTAATGGCCTCTTAAAGACCTTGTCTCTTAATACCATCACATGGACAACATCTGAATTTTGGAAAGAACATATTCAAACTACAGCATGTAGATACTTCAAACATAATCTATCCAGTACCTTTCTTCAAAAGCCATGATGTGAACCATGAGTATCACTACCAATACATTAGACTAAATGTAAGACCACAACCCATGTCTATCTTCCCTCAGAATCTCTCTTGGAAGATTGAAATCTCTCAGAAACGGCCATTTTGGTTTTCTTTACTAAGGTACAATTTATTTTTTTCTAATTTTTTAGAGGTATTAAAAGTATATTGTTCTTAAAAATGGAAATATAGAAATGCTTCCCCATTTCAGTGATAAAAGTTACTAACCCTGTGGCATAACTCACCTGGAATTACAGAGTACAAATGTTTCTATAACTAATCCCACATACATTGGGATCATTCCATTCTATTGCCCACTTTTTTCCACTTTACATACAATGAGTATATTTTATGTTAAACATTTGATATAAATATTATTTTTTACTTCTGAAAAGCAATTTTAGCCTACTCTACAAAAGCATATCATGCATCCAAACATTTATTTACTAGTGGACCTATTCAAGTTCAGTTGTTTGTTTTTACATTTTACAAGAAAAGAATGGGTTCATCTATACCCCAATATATGGCATATGCCTGACTTGACTCCTCTCCCTAAATCCACCCACCTGACCATCATCAATCCTACTACCTTAAATCCTCCCTTCCTGCTACATGTCTCTTCCCCTCCATACCTACTACCATTACCTCAGTCCAGCGCTCTCCCGTCTCTCTCTTGGACCAGTGCAATAGCATCTTCCTGGGATTCCCAAAGCCCAGCTGGACCCACCCCCATCCATTGGCCAACTCCAGTCAGAGTAATCTTCAAAGCCTCCAACTGCACATGTCACTCCCCTGCTTTTAAGCCATTAAGTCTCCCACAACCTACATCCAGCTTAAATAGAGCCGTGGATGATGGAGGGTCTATGAACATGTCTTCAGCCTCTTTCCCTGGCACTCTCAGCCTCCAACTTTGCACAACAAAGATTATAAACAGTCACCAGTTCTTGTCCCTGCCATCACCTGTCACACCATGAATTCTCTAACTCTCCCATCTCTACTCAAGCTGTTCTGATGCCCAGAAAAGACCTTTCCCCTCCACACTTCTTCAACAGGCTATCTCTCATTCATTGTTCAGAATTCTGATCAGGAGTTTCACCTGGAAGAAACTTTCCCTTCATGCCTCCCCTACACCCAAGGCTGTGATAAGAGCCAGTCCTTGGTGCTACACAGATCCCTGAGCACATTCATCAACACTGTGTATTGAGATGACACACACACACCTGCACACTTTGCTAGTCTAAAAGAATGCCCAACGCAGAGAGCAACTCTTTATCTCGGTGCCCCCAGCCCTGTACAAAACATCTGGCACATCATAGATGCTGAAGAAATGTTCAATGAACTTAATTAACTTATTCCAAGTAATAAGATTCTTTGAGTACTTAATCTCAAAACTTGTCCTAAATTACCTCTCAGTCTCAATTCTTGAGACTTACTTAATCTCATCAACTCGTTATCATTTACTGATCATCTATGTGCTGTGCACTTCCACACATATGACCTCCTTTCATCTTACCACAACCTGTGATCAATGGCTGGTATTTTTGTTGCTTTCCTTTATCTCATAACCTTGCTCCAATTTTTCTCTGCAGAGTCATCTATGCCCTACTCTATGACCAAGGGATTTAGGTGGAGGGAGGGGGACATATTGGTCAGCATACGACCAAGACTAAAGTCAAATAGCTTGTCACAGTCCTTGGCCACAATCATTACTTCCAGAAGGATCATATGACCTAATGAGCCAATGAGAGAGAGAAAGACCTGTGGTTAGGCAGTTAAGAAAGAAAATGTACTGCTGGAACTGCTGCAGCCATCTTGCCCTACCTGAGCATCAGAATGAGGCCAAAACAGGGGTAGACAGACCCAAGAGAGAAAAAGATGGTGAGTAGGGATGACGTTGGATAAGAAGCCAGGCGTACAGCCACTGCTACAATCTGGATTTGTCATTTATATGAGCAGATCAACTTCTTTTTTAAAAAAAACTCAGTTGGATTTAGGTTTTATATAACTTATAAACCAAGAGTCCTAATCTATATGCCTATAATTGGAAATTTCACTGGAAATAATTATTTTAAATTAAAGCTCCAAAACATTACTTTAGACAAATTATAGCTAATAAATAAGCTTGCAACTAAGTTTTAAATTTGAGATTTCCTAACTCTGCTATTTTCAATCATGAAATTAAAAACTCGGCACAGTGTGGATAAGGAAAGAAACACACACACATGCATATGTACACAATACCTCTGTTATCTTTCTGTGAGGGTTTAAAAGAACTCTGTGGGTCATTCTGCTCTTCTCTCCAGGCAAAATATACTATTATGAGGCAACTCTGAAAGTCTGCCTCACACAGTACAGAAGACTACAGCAGTCTCATCTGTGGGGATACCTTCCAAGACCCAGATGCCTAACACTGTGAGCAGTACTAAACCCTACCTAAAACACACTATGCTTTTCCTTTGCACACATACCTATGATTAAGTTTAATTTATAAATCAGGCACAGTATGAAACTGACAAAAATAACCTACAATAAAATACAACAATTATAACAACATACTATAAAAATACGACTCGTTTATTTCTGGAAATTTCCATTTTATATTTCAGACTACAGTTGACTGTGGGTAACTGAACTGTGGGAAACAAAGCCATAAATAAGGCGGGATCATTGTGTTCCTAAAAATAAAAATACAGTTCTAATTGCTTTTAATTGGTTAAACTTTATACCATGGGAATATTCTTTATTTAAAGAGATGCTCTGGTGACCACTCTGCCAAGTGAAAAATCTTAATTCTTAATGTTGAAAAACAAATTGATGCCCTAACTTAAATCTGAATACTCATCAATCAAAATTGCTTAAAATATGTCTGGTTTAAATTTTAAAGGACAGGAATCCTGTCAGACTGTGAGGCAGGTGTAAAAGCAGTAGACTTCCTACCCTGTTTCAAATGTTTGGATAAATGATTCATCCAAAATGTCCAAAAGACATCTGAAGACCTCACAAAGTGGAAATCCTCAATTTTTTAAGGAAAACTTGTAAAATCTTCTATTGGAACAATTGATTTATCCAGCACCCGTTCATTTAAAAAAAAAAATTAAGTACTTACTAAATTCCAAAGACTGTGCTAGGTACTTGGAATATGACTTTACACAAACAAAAAAAAATGCCTTTTCTCTTGGAGTTTTTAGTAGAAAATATGCCTTCTGTGTGCCATGCTAGCAACTGGGCATACAGAAATAAATAAAACTATCATCACTGTCCTCACAAACTTGGACCAAGTACAATATGTCCAAACTTTTTGATTGTTACACTACATTATTAGAAAAATATTTGAGCACACATCCATGATAAATATTTACTAACTTATTTATAAATTTTATACTTTCACTATTTTCAAACATATATAATATAAAGAGTTCTAATATTTTTTCCACCTCTATGGATAACACCAGTCTAGTAGACTGATTTTCCAATGTCCAAGCATTGACCTAATTTAATCCCTTCGGCCATAGTCAAGAATCAACCTAGACTCTGAGGGTAGGGCAGAGCTGATTATCTCATATTCCTGCCCAGGGTGCCATCTATCAATGACTGGCCATCATCATCAATCCTATGATCAGTGGATTTGTGGATACTTAATACCATTCTTGAATTCAGGGTAAACCTGTTCAAATCAGTTGTTCAACTTGTTGAGTTTTTACTTTTCAACTGTTTACTTTGGTGCTGGTTAGACAGGCTACTTGAGTGAATATTCTTCACAAAATACATTATTTACACACCAAGAATAGCTGGTTCATTGACCAGTACTGAAAAACCCAGGACTAAGAAAAATCTCCAATGGCTTCTCTCCAGAAACACATTACCTGGACAAGCCTGGCTGCACGCTCCAACCAGGCCCTCAATTAGAAAGCATCAGTATTCTTGTCATTCTCTATTTTCAAGGCTAAATTGTGCAGCCCACAAACTATAAAAGGATGGTGTTCCCTTAAATCAATTTCCACTCATATTCCTGCAAATTAATGTAACCAACATTTATCAAGTGCCTACTATGAAGAAGACATAACAAATAGAAATTTATTTTGCCAATCCTATGATCCAGTTCGACCTCTGTGTGTGTGGTGTGCGTGTGTACATGCGTGCAATGTGTGTGTGTGTGTGTGTGTGTGTGTGTGTGTGTGTTTGGGGGGTCAGTTATATACAGAGCTTCCACTTTAAGAAAATTATTTCCCAGAAAATGATTGCTAAGTGAAGTTTTCATGCCCATGCCCTGGCATCCTTGTGTGTACATATTAACAAGCAACAGCGTGTGCTTCATTCCCCCATACACTAATGAAAAATGATTGCTTGTCTTTCAAAAACTAAACCAATTATTCTTGTTTTTGTTGAATGGAAATTTAGCTTGTGTTTAGTGACAGAATAACTAAATCAGTCTTATTTGGAACCCAAGCATCAACGTGGATTCTGTCTCTTTACTGACAGGAAATGTAACCCAGATAGGTTATTTGATAAAACAGGGCTATTTTGACTTTGAGGGGGCGGGAACTTCACTCTTGTGACTTCATAGTGAATGAACCATGTGCCCTCACCTCCATTTCTCTCTCTCCTGGCATCTGTCCTAACACAGCACATAATGAAGCAACATTTTACATAAGCAGCAGTATCTACTCTGAGCTGGTATACAGACGCCTACCTGATTGAATATCGCCATTTCAGAACTGCTGCCTAATCACATTTTTTCAGGCTATGTGAACAAAATAATGTTTCTTTAATTACGTGAACTCTTTATTTTTGATATTTTAATGACATTTTAGAAGATAGAACGGCTGCTTCTCTTAGATCGGGTGGTATTAATCAGGTGTGACAGCTAGTTATTTGATACATTTTTAAATCCCACTTGTATTTGCACATGAGTAAGCTGGGACTTGATTTCTCAGTCCTGGGTCTGTAATGTCACTTGTGTTTCTGCCCATAATGAGCAAAATAATTGAACCAAATTAGGACTATCTATAATTCAGTGCTAGCTTAAAGGCATTATTTTATTTTTTTAAAAAACAATGAAATAAAAAAACATTCTCCCCTAGGATAAATGTTTATAAATAAAGGTCTGTGAGATCTAAATTCTTTACCATGTGTAGGTCCAACCTGTTTTCCCCTGGGGCTGCACCCTGCTGCCATGCTATAAATAAGTCATGTCCATTTCTTCACTAGAGCTATATTTTGTGTTGGGGAAAATCCTCAGGCACAAGTATGGACTCTTTTACCTGGGTCAGGACACTGGGGATCATTTAGAGCATCTAAGGTGCTATTTGGGGATCACAGAATGTAAGCACTGGGTACAATCTAGGCACATGTTTGTCATAAGTGCATAACTGTTAATTTGTGGGTCTCTCTGGCATATTGAACAGAGAGACCCCAGGGGACTGGCATGGACGGCCTGTACTCAGACTCTGTAGCCTCAGCACCTAGCATAAAGTAGAATATCTTAACCCAGAAGTAACTTGGCTATTAAGTGTTTTTGTGGAATGCAAAGTATAACTATTGCTCAGTTTTTTGATTTGACAGAGAAAGATATTAAGGCCCAGAGTAGAATTGACCAAAGTCACAAAGTAAATATATTTGAATTTCACTCTCAGTTCCCATGTCAATCTTCCATCTTCTGAGCAGGCCTTTATCTGTATAGCTGAAGGTCCAAATGTCAATTAATAATAGCAGCTGTAGAGAGGTGCCTCAAATTTTAATGGGCACATGAATCACCTAAGGAGACTTAAAAATGCAGATTCTGATTCAGTAAGTCTGCATGGGGACTGAGATTCTGCATGTGTAATAGACACCAGGAGATGCTGGGGATGCTGGTCTGCAGACCAGACTTTGAGTATGAGGCCAGAGAGTAGAGTGATGCATCCTATAACTCTGGAGTCAGACTGAGACAGTTCAAATCCTGACTCTGCTACTTTTCTGCATGTCACCATATGCTAAGGACAGCACTGTGTAAAGGACCACACGAAGACAGCAGACAGTAAGGGGACTGGGATAGACTGCAGCACACATGCACTTTCTAAGGCAGTGAATGCTCTTTATCTTTATTTGATTATTACCTTACAGGGACAAGATCCTATGAGAATCTTGCCAGATTTTCTGAATATTCAACAGAAAATTTTCACCTGGTGGATTTTGAGAAAGAGATAAAGATAAGAAGATTGATGATTGATTGATTGATTGTGGTGATCTCATAACCTTTAAAAGTTAGGAACTTCTTAAATATTTTAGAATACCTTGTAGGCTATATCTTCCCTCAAGTTTGCTGCTTCTTTACAACATATTCTCTTGAAATTCAAAACAACTCCATGAAGTACTTGTTGTTATGATTAGCCTTTTACCATAAAGGAAACCCACTTAGAACCATTCAATAAATCACCCCTGTAAATAGCTAGATAGAGAGCTAGAATTCAATCAGGAATGATTGATTCCAAATTCCACTCAGCAGAAGTGGTGGCTAACCAAGTCCTGCCCAACTCTCTTCAGTTTCTCAATGTGCCTGGGTGCCATAGCATGTTTCTATGAAAGGGAGAAAATGCCAGTAACCAATGAAAGGAGTTTCCCTCTAAGGAAAGAACACACTTGTGGCATGGGCCTCCAGGGGTCTGGGCCATCTCCTTCTCACTACAGCCTCCACCCTGAGAATGTTGGGAGATGATGGAGTAAAGTGACTAAAAACTCCAGTTTCGGAATCCTAAACATTATTTCCATTTTTCAGGAATTAAATGAGATGATGTATGTAAAATGCCTGATACACAGTAGACACTCAGTAAATTTAAGTTCCTTAAGACCTGTTTGATAACAAAACCATGTCTGGCCAACCTGGTCCCAGAATGCGACTGGGTGAAAAGTGAGCAGATGATTCTAAGCCCACAAGCATTCTTGCTCCAAGTTTTCAGGAAGAAAGTAAGAAGTAGCACTTCGTAAAGAAGGCAAAAATATATCACTGAATGTGGTATAACAGAAAGCACCCTGTAACTGGAACCAAGAATTTAGACATTTATAAGCAAACATGAAAGCACAAATTATCATTAATCCCATGAGGTTTAAAGAGGCTAAATCACTCGTTCACGATCATTCTCAAACAGAACTCCTATTTCTCCATAGTTTTCACACCACGGCAAGTCACTTTACTTCCCAGGGTCTTAGTTTCTTCATCCATCAAATAAAGATATCTGAAATATTTTGCCATATGAGAAATTCATATTTCTGTGCTGACCCTTGAGGGTCTTTCTCATCAAAAATCTTCACTGAGACTAGACCGGGATGCAGCACCATTGAAAAGGATAAAGACAGCAGCTTGCTCTCAAACACACTGTTCTTAGGTAATTGCAATAAAGACGGGCCCTATTTGGTGATGTGCCCCTTTTCTCCTTTCAAGCTGGTCTGTGTGGACAGTTGGGTAGTCTCCCTCTTGGATCTAAACTATTTTCAAGAGGCTCAGATTTCCAGGATGGAAAGGATTCCTTTGATAGAGATCAAGTTCAGCTTTGATCATTAAACCATTCCCCACTCCCCTGTGAATTTTCACCAAAGCAGGGAAACTGAGCCAACGCTTGCCCATCAACTCAGAGGGTGGTTGCTGTGGATCAAGGCAGGAGAGAAGCAGGGGAGGCAGCAGTCTCCTCTACGCCACATGAAGACACCCTGTTAGGACCAAAACCCAGGGTGAAGAGAGGTACTTTAAATAGAAATCAAATGCTGCTCCCCTCTCTCTCCCTCTCCACTCCCTTGCAGATAAACACATAAGGTTTATGATTGGATAAAGGTTTGGTTTCATTCCAAGCATAAAAATGGGTTTAGAAGACTTCAGTTTCCTGTCTCCTAACTTTCCTGACCACAAATATTTTTTTATTGTAAGCCTTGAAAGTAAAGGGTTATTTAATAAATTAACACTTCAAATGCTTTTTGGTTCAACTCTAGGTTTGTTCTACCCACAATTATTAGTCGCCAATTCATTTTGTTCAGACAGTACCAACTCACGTCTGCTCACCTAGAAAGCTGTAGTTCCTATCCTTGCTATATTTTAAGGCTTTACAATACTTTATTAAATTGCTATATTATAATATTTCTGCCCTACCTCTAGCCCCTAATAATCCTTTATGAGGAAGCATAGACCAAGTTTGGAATGCAGTGAAGTAAGCATAGCAGTCTTTATAGCATTTTACAAATTTCTCCTTGGCCTCAGAAATCACAAAATAATCACACAAAGAAACCAAGCCTTTGCCTGCAGGACAATGCACGTTTTTTTATTAAAAGAGGAATTTAAATTCCTTCTGTGCACAGACTGTTTTAACCATAAAGACTCAGAAAATTAATTTTTGCCTATAATCTCTTATAGATAATACTATAAAAATAGTTCCTTTTTAAGAAGCATATTTCATGCAAATATCAAAAAGCCTTTTATCTGTGTTCAAGATTTCTTGTTCTATTTCTGTCCCTTGTTTCCTTCTCTTAGCTGAGGATCAGACTTTGGGAACCCTGGATCCACAAGGCTGGGTGCTGAAAAGCAGAGCCCTGAGGCAGGTGGCAGGTTGGCCTTTTCTCCATTTTATAAGCAGAGAAGCTGAGGATCCAGCTAAACTTCCTACTATGTGCTAGGCACAGCGCCAAGTGCTGGATGAAGAAGTAGTGCATTCAAAGGGCAAGTGAGTCAGGGCTCCAGCCAGAAATATTATGAATGCATGAGCTGAAGGAAGAGCTCGGGTTGGCAGGAGGAGAGGAAAGAGGAAGAGATACATCTTCAGGATTTTTGCATGTCACAGTACCACCTATATTATTATATGCTTAATATTCTTCTTTAGATGACTTATGTGTTTGTGTGTCTGTGAGTGTGTGTGTGTGTGTGTGTGTGTTACTAGGAATTTAATCCAGGGGCTCTCTATCAGTGAGCTATACCCCTAGTTTCACACACACACCCCCTTCTTGCGGGGCACAGGATCTCACTAAATTGCAGATGCTGGTCTTGAACTTGAGATCATTCTGCCTCAGCCTCCTGAGTAGCTGGGATTGTGGGCGTGCACCACCACACCTGGCTTCATTCACTTTTTAACTCTGATTTAGATTCATCCTAAGCAATGATATGGGTGAAAGTTACTGTTGAATACACCAGCTATGTGTTTTTCTTTAATACATATTAAACTAAGTACATAACTGCTACAATACGGAAATGTGCACTGGTAGCCCTAAAAATAAGCTCAGGTATCCCCCCACTTGTTCCCACAACACACTTCGAGAAATGCTGCCTTAAGATATAGAAGGAACTAGAAGGCAGAAGGGAACAGAAAAAAAAAAATATCCAGGAACCAGTACTTGTGGGAAAAGAGTTTCCAATCTCTGTTATTGGTAAGGGAGGAACCATCTGATAATTTTCCTGTTCCCAGAGCAGATGCATCCTCCCTCAGGAGACCTAAGATTCAGACCCTGCAAATTCATACTGTTTGTTAATAGGTTGCTAGGTCTGAGTCCGTCCTTCCTTCCTTCCTTTTCTCCTTTCTTCCTTTCTTTTATCTTACTCCTTCTTTGCCTCCCTCCCTCCCTTCCTTCCTTTCATTCTTTCTTGTTCTTTGCAATACTGGGGATCAAACCCAAGGACTAGTGCTTACTAAACAAATGCCATTCACTGAGATACATCCCCAGCTCAGATGGCGAGGTCTGAATAAATCTGCCCAAAGTCATCATGATCACTGGACACCCATGCAAACATACATTTTATTCATTTTCCATATGAAAAGCTTCCACTGGGAGGAAAAATCAGTGCTCACTGATACATTCAATTAGTATCTACATAATAAACATATTGCCTATGTTTTTGGTCCACTTGGGCTGCTATAACAAAATAGATTAGATTGCGTAGCTTGCAAATAACAGAAATTTATCTCTCATAGCTATGAAGGCTTCAAAGTTCAAGGTCAAGGTGCCTTTCAGTGAAAGCCTGCTTTCTGGTTCATCAATGGTGCCTTCTCCTTGCATCATCTTATGGTAGAAGGGATGTCAATCTCCCATGGGCTTATTTATAAAGGGCCTATTCACACATGGGGGCACACATCTGTAACACCAGCTCCTCGGGAGGCTGAGAAAGGAGGATCACAAGTTTGTAGCCAGCCTAGAAAACTTAGTGAGACCTGTTTCAAAAAAAAAAAAAAGTGGGGGGCTAGGGGTATGGCTCAGTAATAGAGTACAGAAAAATAAATAAATAAATACCCTAATTGCACTCCTGGGGCCTTCACACTCTGCTGTCCTCCCACATATTCTGATATCTCATTGAATTTTGAGCAACACAACATTGAGATCATAATATCCACAAAGGATACAATATTTGTCTGTGCCCCAAGTATTACATTTTGGATTGCAAATTTGCAAATTTTCTGAAGATGCTGCATGGCAATGTAGCCCATGAAGTATAGTCAAAAAGTCTGTCTTGGCCTAGCACAGTGGTCCGTGCCTACAATGCCAGTGACTTGGGAAAGTGAGGCAGGAAAACCACAAGTTTGAGCCCAGACTTGGAAACTTAGCAGGATCCTGTCTCAAAATAAAATATACAAAGGGTTAGGAATGTAGTTTAGTATGCTTTCTCCCCAGTACCATTCCCAGTACCATATATGTATATATCTTGACATTTCTGTCTACTGATTTTAGGTATTCAATTTTTCATTAAGTTATTGAACTCCTAAAACTCTCAACTTTTGTATTTATAAAATGGAAATATCATCTTATAAAATTTTTCTTTTAGTTGGGGGGGAAACAAAATGCTTTCTATATTTTGAAAGCATAATGTCTAGCACATAATTTGAAACCACACAGTAAATGTATTTTTAATATGAATGAAGCACCCATTAGAAATGACAGTCATTGTAATGAAAACTAGGAAAATAATGTCCAAATATCCTTCAGATAATTTTAAAATATTCCAATATTCCATTTTCACTTTCTGTTTATGTATGTATATATTTACGCTGATTTCAAATAAGAAAAAATAAGCGTATCTGTAGACAAACAGGTAAGAACATGAAAAAGTAAAACTCTTAGTGTGTTAGGACTGAGAGGTAGTTTTGGAGTAGAAGTTAAGAGCATTAATTCCTGAGTTCATTGAGCTGGGATTTAATCCCAGCTAGACCACTTCTTAACCATATTATCACAACTAAATTATATCATCTCTAAGCCTCAGTTTCCTTTTCAAAAACATGGGAATATTAAAAATGATGTTCTCCTTTGCTGTCTCTGGCATTTAGCAAATTTGCAATAAGTGGTACTAATATTAAGAGGGTCATAGGGGTAGGAGTAATACTTTTACCTTTTAGTGTCTTTCCATGTTCACTAAAAGAACTTCAAGGAACAAAATTAAATCTACATTCACTGAATATCTGTTGTTTAACCCCCAAATTGTACTGTGGGAAAGAGATTAAAAAGCAAAGGAACCACCACTGCTGGACTGCCCCATCAATGCCCAACCACACCTGGGCAGCTTGTGACCCAAGCCGGACAAAGGTTCACCTCCCATCTGGCACAGTCGAATAGGACCTAATGATCCAAGTGCTTTTTTTCTCACACAGAACAAATGCATCTTAAATATCCCTGGGCTATGTGTCTACTACTGCCACTTCCAATTTTACTTCACAGCTACATTGGAAAATTTTAAACCCTCTTCAATTTAGGCTGCTTTTATTTGTATTCAGACTAAGATAGAGTGTGTGCCAGGGGACAACTTGACCATTAAAAAAAATTCTATTTGACTACATATATTTTTATCAATTTGGGAACGCAATCAAAGCAGACATTTTCACTTAAAAGCTTGGAAATAAAGCTGATATTATCTGGTTGGGGGAGGGCCGGGAAAATCACTAGAGGGAAAAAAAAAAAAAAAACCCTTTTGTGTATCCAATTTCACATCGCTGTTGTCATGTACAGGATGTATATTCAAATGTGTTTGCATATTTCTAAACTGATCATACATCAAAATTAGAGCCATATTGTTCCTTTTACAGTGAAACTGTTTATATAGGAAATATTGTACCAAACATTCCCTGCCTCCACCCTGGGTTGTGACTGATTGCAGAGCAAGATAAAAGCACTTATGTCCACAAACACGACAAAAGTCTATATGCATGCAAGAAATCAAAAGAGGTGTGATTTTAACACAAACACTGTTATCAACCGAAAAAGAAGAAGGAGAAAAGAAGAAAGATCACTGGAGTTTATGCAAATTCAGAGAAAGCAAAAAGCATATACTTACATATTGATAGATTGAAAATTAGGGGTTGGGTTAGATAACAGAATTCAGTTTGGTGCTGTTCAAAACAGCCCTTGGATGCTGTTTTATACCCATGTGACCAACTGAATTAGAGTCATTTACAAGAGATAGATATGGCCCACTAAAGGTAATCCATTTCCTAATTCACTATGGGAAACAGTATTTTAAAACTGGCCACTTGGTTCTTTAGTGTATTTCTGGAAGGGTTGAGTTGATTTCAATAAATTCAGTCGAATTTTCCCTCCTCCACACTCAGACTTTTTTTTTTTTTTTTAATCTTCTTGCTCAAAAGCCTGGTCCTAGTACAAAGTGAAGCAGGAAGTTGGCAATTATCTTATAAATCTGGGTCATGTTGTTAGGTCAACAGAATTGTAGTTCTGTTGGAGCTCAAAGGAATTTTAGAGATGATCCTATCCCACAACTTTCAAACTTCAAATATTTTGTTAAGGAAATCATGTGTAGAAGTTCAACATGTAAATGAGGTTATATCAGGATCTCACTAGTATCAACTGGTCAAAGGAAAGTGGGGGAAGAAACACAGATGGTGGCAGGGAAGAGATGGAAGGTAAGAAGCTAAAGCTGAAGAGATGCAAGGTAAGAAAGGTGAAGAAATATGGGAATCAAAAGGAGGAAATGATTACTTCTGGCTGAGTTAATCCAGAAAAACTTCATGATCCTGCTAGTAAAGGATGAACATAGTTTGAATATTCTTTCCCACTTTCCTTCACCCTTCCTCATTAAAACTATGGGTTGGAATCGTGATCTTTGATGAACTCCAACTGAGGAGCATGCACCAGGGAACCTTCTCAATCTGAGGAAATTCACACTTCCCCCAAAAGTCCATTCTGCCCTTGGAAACTGTGGCAGAGATGGCTGACCAGCTATCAAATCTCTTTCCTCTTCTTCTGAATACAACCCCATTTCCCAGCCTCCTTTACATCAAAGACAACCATGTGACTGAATTCTAACAATGACCAAATGGATGGAAATTATGTATTCCAGGCCCCACCCCAAAACTAAACTCCTCCTTGTGATTCCCTCATTCTTCTCTCTTTTCCTATACTCTGATGCCCAGCATGGTGAGGACTGAGAAGTGACATGTCTATGGTGACAGAGGCTCCATTAACCTGGATACCTTAATGACTGTATGAATAACTCCCCCACTATTACTAATAAGAAACACCTGTATTGGACTTTATATGAGTAAGAAATAAAAATGTATGGTGTTAAGCCTCTGATAATTTAGGACTTGTTAGAGCAGCTGTTAAATTCTAACTAATATAGATCTCCTTCTGTAATAGAGACATCTCACTTTTCCATTTCTCGAAAAACTTTCATTTTTCTTTGTACTTTTTGTACATCTTTAATCTTTGTACATTGCAAATTGTATAATCTCAGGAGAACAGCTGTTAATAAGACATAATCCAAGTCTCTTTGGAGGAAGAGCTCGTATTTCCATGTAGGTGTTTGACTGAAACTCCTCTGGGTCCCGTTTTCCTTACAGATAAAGAAGAACATGAAATAGATATGGGCCAAGTCCCTTTGTAGCATGAAGAGTGTGTCCTGTGGTGCATGACCAAGGTGTCAGTGCAAGTAGCCATTGGTTATGAAAAGGTTACCAGCTTCAGAGTCAGATGACCTTATTGCAGTACATGACCACAGGGAGCAACACCTAAACTCCCAGTCTTCTCATTTGTAAAATAAGGAACCTATTTATAGATACCTACTTTGCATTTATTTATTCACTCAACCAACATTAATGGGACACCAATTAGGTTGCAATGCTATAATGAAATGAGCATTTATTTCTTGAGGTGCTTTGTAAAACAATATGGGTTGATGATGTTTATGTATCTGGCTGGCTGGCTAGGTTCCTGCTAGTGTGTACCTGTGTTTGAAACCACTCAGAGAGGTATGCACATACAGTATCATTTTATTCAAAGGACTCCACTCTACCTTGGAAACTGCAAGAAATTGCTCCCCTGTCCCATTAGTTCCACGGCCAATTCCTCAACATAGAAATGCCAAGTTTTATTCCTTACACTCCCCTTCATGTGTACCAACATCACTAACAGTAGGTTAGTGTCTTCTACAGACTCAGCCCACCACAGGTACATCAAATAGGCAAGATTCAGAATTTCCAACAACGGTGGGCAGGAAGCAGAGCTTCCAGATTACAGTGCTATACCAAATCACCTTTGAAGTCAGTGTTTCAGCCACCAAAAAAAACTTCATCAGTATTAAGTGGGCAGAGCCTCATCTCTCTAACTCTCTCTAGCTTTCAACATCTTTGAGAAACCTGAAGGTAAAGGGCTTCACTCTGTCATGACCACCTGCCAATGCCATCACAGTCATGATCAAAGACAGCCACCACCCTATCCCACCTCAGACTGGAGATCAGCGAGTATCAGGACAGGATAGGAGGAGGGTGAGGCTGGAAGGCTGTTTTCTGATTCATTCTTTTCTCTTCTTCTACATTATTTCAGATTTAAAATATTAAGGATCTCTTTGAAATGAAGGCCTTGAATAATAGTAAAGTCTCAGTAACCCAGACCCTACAAATTCAAAATTTATCACTCCTTAGAGGGAGCTAAACTGAAATGTACCTTTGTATCAATTATGAAAGAAGGACTTGATATATAAACAAAGCTTCAAGGGGAGCATTGACCCTACTTTTGAATAAGTCTTCAAAGCATTTTGCTCAGAACTTTAAAAAAGATTTTCAAAGCAATTCTTCTCCTATAAATAAGTGATAATACAGCAATTCTGAAATATTCTTACCTCTTTGTTATGCAAGTCCCAAAAGGGCCTATTCATGAAGATTTTAACTGAGTTTTCTTAATTAAAAATGCATTTGCTTAAAATACTGTATAACTTTATATTATGAATAAAAAAGACCTTTCATTGAGTGTTCACGGGTATCAGGCCACTGTTTTAAACGTGTTCAAATACATCATATGACAACTCCATGATGTATTATAGAGGCAAGTATTTCTTTGTACCCACAGAAAAGCCAGGTATAGAGACTTTAAGTAACTTATCCAGGGACCTAAAGCTAAAAAGTGATTGGCAGGGATATGGAACAAAAAATATCTAATTTTAAAGCCCTTTCTCCTAATCATTTTTCTACTTCATCTGTTTTAAGATATCCTTTTATCTTGCTAGCACAACTTAGTGGAGATTTTGCTGCCATGAACTATACTAAAAAAAGTGGCTCTTCACACCATCATCTGGCATGTTCCTAAAAGGTAGTAGCCACTTGTTTCACAAGTCCATTCAGTCTGGCTGGGTACCATCATCTGTAGATGCCACAGGGAGTTTGCTATTCATTATGACTTCCAAGATCCCTTCAATGTCAGAGAACTATAAGTTTAGTAAATGACCTGTGTGACCTGAGTAAGTTCACAAAATCACCTAGCAAATGGGAAGTGGGCTTCAGAAGGTTAACTCAGAGAGCCATTAGGCGTCTACCATCTTCCTTTTGACTCACCATTGACATCATTCCATGCAGCAGCCCCGGCATTTAGAGGAAGGATAAAGGACAAGAAGCATTAGTCCTTCTTAATCCCTCCCCAGAAAGAAAAGGGAGCCAGCTGGAAAGAGCAGTGCAGTTGTTTCACGGTAATGCAGGCGTTAGACAGAGCTGGCCCCAATGTCAAGAATGTGCAACTCTATCCGTGGCTGATTTTCTCCCTAACAGAGACCCTTCAGAACATAAACTTCAACCAAGAATTGGATTTTTCTTACAACGTCAACAATTACTTTGTTATTAAAGAAAAAAATCTGGGTGGGAGATGGCAGATGGGCACATCTGACAAGGAGCTGGGAGGAGGGAGGAGTGTTTCAGGTAATGGAGAAATTGTTCAAGACAATTTGTGTGTGAAAATATGAACCCTATAAATCTGCCAGAGCCAACAGGGTTGAAGACGAATCGTTTACAGAAATGTGTCTCTCCCTAGCAAAGCTAACCACGGGCTTAATTTAGGTACATGCCTTGTTTGTGCTGGGTCTCAGATATTTTTTTAAGGAAAGCCTGGGCAACAAAGAAGTAAATTAATATCAGTCCCCCTTTCTTGTCCTGTTAATAGCCTATAAATATACTTTCTGGCAATAGAATATTGGAGGAGGAGTAAGAGAGTCAACTTTCTCTTCCCTGTACCACCATCAACTTTCCTGTTCTTATTGGCATGACTGAAAGAAATGGAAGAGCTGACACATTATTTAGTCATTGAGAATGGCCTAACAAGTTCATGCAAATCACTAAGATATAAGTCACATTAGGGTAGGAATTTTTTTTCTTGTTCATGCTCAATCCCAAATGCCTGAACTATGACTAGTTTGTAGTATGAGGTCAATCATTATTTGTGGCATGAATGAATGAATGAACCATCCATCCATCCATCCATTCATCCTGGAAGATTACTGATAATATGCTTGGGTCTTTCTTCCATGGAATTACAAATGGTAATTTCATTATCTCATTCAACTGTATCTCTGGGATCTTGGCTAAATCACTGACATCTTTTCATATTACATTATGTGCTGGTCTTGATCTTGGACCAGGAGTTAATTAATCTCTGAGAATATTTTGCACCAATGAACACTTCCACTTAATTTTCAAACCCTTCCCTACCAATTTAGGATTGCAGTGGTCCACTTTCTTAACTTTTTGTTTTCAGCAACTTGGATAATATAGGTTATAGACAATTAAACAAAGAGCTCTGCTCAGAATTATTGCTCTCTAAATTATCCAGATTCCAGATTTATTCCATCATACTTTTCTAAAAATGAATGCTCATTTAGTTTTTCATAGGAGGTATTAGAAGAGAGACTTCAATATGATATTGCCTAAGTCATTTCTTTTTTTCTGAGTCTTCATTTTTCATCTAAGATAAAACAGACAATGAATGGATAGAGGCACCAGTATGGTAAAAGAGAGTGGATAGAGACCAATAACATGTTTTATTTAATCTGCATAGAGGATTCTGATTTCCTTTGTGGGTATAGAGAGGGTTGATTTGAGGGGTAGGGGCAAAGGAGTTTTCATAGCCAACATATAAAGACATTTTCAACAACAATAACAACCAAAAAAGCCTGTATAAGTTCATTTTACTACTATAACAAAATACCTGACATAGGCTAACTTTATAAACAAAAGAAGTTATTTAGTTCGTAGTTTGGGAGGTTGAAAGTCAAAAAAGCATGTGCTAGGCTCTGGTGAGGGACCATATTGACTGTATTACCTCATGGAGAATGGCCATGGTGAGAGTGTAAAGGGGAAAGTGTCACATCAGTAAATAGGAAGCCAAGGAGATATTGGGGTCCCACAGTCCCTTCTGAGGGTTCACCCCCAATGTCTTAAGGACATTCATGAGGTCCCACTTCTTAAAGTTTCTACCCCCTCTCAATACTGCCACCCTGGGGACTAAGTTTCCAACACATCAACTTTGGGTGGTAAACCACATCCAAACCATGGGAAATCCGAAAATCCAAATTTCTATTTTTTTTTTAGAAGCCAGATCTGTTAACACTGAGTCTAAAGTCATGGATGGGAACAATAAGGGGGTGCCAACTTTCCAGATAGCTTCATCTTCCCTGATTCTGCCAATGCCCCCAGACCCACATCACTCCTTACAACTACCTGACCCTGCATTTCCTTCTGAACAGAACATGCTGTTATTCTAAAATTCTATGAAATAGTGCCAATTGATATTGGTTAACTAATAATAAGCATTTAATGAAGGTGTATACTGGGTAAACCTCTGTGTTCTCACTATACATGATTTTTTTTTTTAATGTCATGGGAATACTTGACACTCTGTGTCTGTTTCCTCCCAGTGAGGAAAGCAATGAGCTGCTAAATGAGGGAAGACTGAGGCCCAGAGGTCCCTGCATTTCACTGGCCTCACTTTGAATTTAAGGCAAAAGAATTAGAACGTTACTTCTGTTGCTGCTTCTCAAATATACCCAGATATTAACACTGAATGACTATAAACTGTGAAAATTTTATCATTGACATTCTTCTAGTCAATGAAGTAGATAATGTAGGTTGTAAGATGGTACATTTTTCCCAAGGGACTCAATAAAGCTATTTTTACTTTGAATGGCAAATAAATGCATCCCATAAATGTTGTTTATTTTTTCTGAGCAATGCCTTCTATTTCTTCAAATTCTGTAATGCTATGTTCTGTTATGCCTTTCTCTACCCAAGACAAAAATACATCCAAACTGGAGATAGTCTACAAATATTATATTGGTAGAAAAGAATAAAACTGAAATTACCTAAGTATGTCCTAAATGCTTTCCAATACAATTACAGTTTGGCCTCACAGCAGCCCTATGAAGTAGATAGTATCTACCTACTTTTACTGTAAGAGACCAGTTATAACTGGAACTAGAAATCAAAATCAGTATAGTCTGACTGGAAATTCCAAGCTTTTCCTATCACACTTCACTGCCTCTGTGAAAAAGTCTGTTTCCCAAACTATAGACTATGAAATGATTTTCGGTGAAAACAAGCTATGATAAGTTTAAATATCCTGCCATTACTGACTATGAACATATGGCTCTATTTCCTATTTTTCTCATTTCTCAGGAATTTATTGTGGGTATAGACATTTGTTAAATTATCATGCTTATTATTAATTGATTCTCACTTTTTATTTTGAAATAAAGTTTAATAATGTTTTGGTTCCATCGTACTTACTTTTGTGATTACCTCTATTTATGGCAAGTGAATACTGATTTTAACTCATTCATAAATACTTTCAAAAATGAGTCATATAAATAAATAATATAAGAAGACAATGCAAATAGCAAATTAATCAGGTGAAAATCAGAAGAAAAACATGCCAAAGTCTGAGGTCAAGAGACACCAGTCTAAAAGGAGAAGGGACTTAGGTTTCTAGGGAGGGGCTTATTCACTTGCATGTTAATTAAGTCCCACCCCAGGTAGCAGCCATTTATTGGTTGAATATGGGAAAGGGCCAAAAATGATAAAGTGTCAACAAGGAAATATGGTAATCAAAAGTTCTTCTCTTAATCTTCCCAACGTTTACTCCTCAATACACCCTATCTTACTCCTATTCCCTAACTTCACCCCTCCAAGCATGTATTATTTTTCTACTACGCAGCTCCTTCATTTTTAAATCCAGCTTAATTGGACAATGTCATACCTGGCTCCATTCTTTAGCACCAAAGTCACCCAATCAAATAAAAAAATGTAGCTCCTCAGTACTGCAAATAGAAAGTGTCTGCATGCAAAATTTAAAATAAATAAAATTTTATTTAAGAAAGAACATCAAAAAGAACACAAAGTAGAAAATGCCAAGTGTTTAGAAAGACAAAAATTAGTTTTGTTTTATTTAAATGCTCCAGTGTTTATAATAAATTCTTAATAGCTTGAAAATATGATTTTTCCACTACTAATTTTATTCTTGGCTACTTGGCAAAAATTGACTTTTTGTTCTTTTTCTTCTTCTTTTCTGCCTCTGTTAACTCATTGCAAAAACTAAAGATTTGGATACACGAGTTCTTAATTATGATCCATTACAATAAAAATATCAGCTCTGTACTGGGAATAGCACCAAAAGGTATAAAGACCTAGACTGTTATGAATTATTTGGGAGCAGACTATCTCTCCACCCTGCTATAGAAGAGAGACTCAGAACACTCAGAAAATAGAGACAGAAAGTCTGTGAGGCTAGTTTGTTTGTACTGAAACCCTTTTATAATTTAGAAGACACAATTGCACTTAACTTTTATACTAATCACATCTTACTCATTGCATAATTATTGCAAGATTGAAAATGTATGACAAATGTGCCTTAAGCCTCAACCCCCTCACCCATGGAAGACATTACTAATCAACCATGGAACTCTTTTCTACTAAAGGTTCTAGGCAGACACTCCCTTTGGGATGGGAGGGGCAGCAGAAGGGGCCCGAATCTCTTCTATTCCTGATGCTTCCTTTCTGTGGAAGGAACACTCTTGGTGTTTCCTTGTGTCCCTCCTTCTTCTCATTTATTCTTTCTGAGGGAAGGAAAGGAGACATAATCTGATTGGTGAGCTTTGAAAGGAATGCTAGCTGTGGGTTGCTGGGCCCTCTCGCTGGGCGAGTGTGCGCTGTCCTGCATGTGCTCTTGATTCTTCTCAAACAGCTGTTCGTTGACCATTTCTCCTTGGCCTTCAGGGAGATTTGCAGTAGTCTATTGCTACCTGACACTGGCTATGCTTCCTATAATGTCAGGTGACGAATGAGAAAGTTTACTTTGCAGCAGATATAACTCACATTCTTCAATATTCACTTTAACAATAAAAAAGAAAGTTATATATTGATCTCTCTGTCTTACTCTCTTGCCTGGTTCTAACTGATTCAGATCTTGGGTTACAAAGGAGGGGATGTTTTGAGGTCTTTAATTCCCCTCCCCATGGCAATTAATAAGGGTTTTCAAAGGAAATTGATGTGCAATGTAATACACTTTGAGAGCCAGTTTCGGTTAAAGAGAGATGTGAGGTCACTGTTGTTTAGGGTGACCTGTGGACCACCTAGACCAGATTCTCCATGGGAATAGCTCTTTCATCATCAACATTCTGAGCCTTTGCAGTGCAGATCAATAATTTTGTCACCTCTGCAGACATGATCTGTCTCTAGCAACTGGTCAAACTCATAAGCAACTCTCATATATTCCTGTTGGAAGTATAAATTGGTACCATCTTTTCTGGGCTAATTTGGCAGTACATAGACAAATTGTAAATTTACTTACATGTTGTCATGGCAATTTCACTTCTATGTATCTATCTCACAGAAAGTACTTGCACAAAAATAAATGTCCAAGTTGATTGTAACACCTATTGTAAAGATGGAAAATTGAAACTACCTAAATGTCCAGCCATGGAACACTGGTTAAATACCTACAGATATTACAAACTGGCTTCTTTCAAATGCAGTATATCTGTACTATATTCCAGTAAATGGCTTGAGAGTAGGTGGGGAAGAAATACCCACTTTCTTCTACTCTGTATTTCTTCCATTTGAAAGTAAATGTATTAATTTTGGAATTATTTATTTTATCAATTAAATAAAATGAACACTGCTATAATCATTTTAATTTGTAGGGATTTTTTTTTCCCTGGCCGCTATTGCCCATCATTTAGACTTCTCCCCAGGACAGGTAATCAGAAGAGCTCTGATTGCACCTAGAATTGGGGCAAAGGTAGCAGTTGTCTGAAGGGGAATTTCTCCCAGACCTAAAAGTACTTGATTAATCTCCTCCCTCATAACAAAGTCCTAATTTCCTAGAACCAAAGTTCCCAAGACTACCCAAATCAAAGTCCCCTTTGTTTTTATAATGCTGGATAAATATCACTCAAATCTCCCTCTTTGGGTTCTCATTTCAGAAACTCCAAGCAGATATCATGAGCACCTACTCTATTCAGTCTGATATAATACAGTGGGTTGAGTTTCAGCTTTGGCCAGGCTACTGCCCCTTGAGATGATTAAGACTTCCTGCCTCTCTCACTTTTGAAGAATCCTATTAGCATTCTAAAGGCTGGGAGTGAAAAATCCTATTTTATTTTGTCTAACCCAAGTACCCATTTTTCTTCCTAAGAAACCTGTTTCACAAAGCAAACTTCAGGTAGCACTTTAGAAAGAACTACCAGAGTTCCATTAGCCAACAATATGAATATTCTTCCTTGATTAAATGTGAGTTGTCTTCATCTTCCTGTGACCCCCTCAGCCCCTCAGGCTTTTCTTTAGTGAATGTCATTTCCACAGACAGTTGGTCTCATCGATCACATGTGAATCCTCAGTATTGACCACCCATCCTTACCATTGCAGTCTCTTCTGCAACACAAGATTGGGTTTGAGTTTTACAACAATGTCACATAATGCCTTGGTTTTGCCTAAAGCCTTTATCTATTAAAGACTTTTTGTATCTCTTAATTAATTTTGTTCTCACAATAGTTCTCAGATATGAGTGGCTTTGTATCATTTCCTATTGACAGATGAGGCAACTGAGGCTCTGAATATAACTTTGTCCTAGTGATGATTGAACTAAGCCTACAACCAATATCTTTTGCCTTTTGGACTCGAACTAGAAGCCAATTAACTGCATGAACAGAATAGGTTCTTGGTGCACTGGACTTTTTAAGCCACTTAAATCATCATGTGCTGAAGGTTTTGTAGGTGAAGTCTTGTAGGTGAAGTCTACCTCAAACCACTAGGCTTGAAAGAAACAGGCTTAAGCCAGGCTAGTGATTACTATTGTTTTGTCATTGTTATTATTTAATAGAATTCCTGTCCCTCAAAGGAAGAGGAATATAATGATAAATTTATTTCAAATATCACAGCCAAAAAAAAAAAGACAGACAAGCTGTCTATGGAGTTCCAGGCATATTGAGATCATTCTCAGTTGGTGTCACCACAGACTTCTTCATAGAAAAGGGGATCCTTGAGTTGGGTCTCCATAATGGGAGTGGGAAGGAGAAGCAGAGGCATTCCAGGAACATAAAAGTTATGAACAGAAGAGTGACAGTCATAAAGGTTTTTCTATCCTTTCAAAATCCTGATTGCTGCCATCTGTAATAGAGTGATTATCAAACACAAAAGCAAAGCAACTCCTTGGTGTCTAGAAGTGTCCTGAGGTTAGGCAGAGATCCAAGTGTTAGGGCACCAGGCACATTTTCTTTGTAGCCTAGTCACTGAATCTTTACTCTGTCCTTGGGGCTAAGTCACTTATCTGGCCCATTCTTTGATTTATACAATTGATGTTTTCTCATTCTTATGCTAAGTGCTATGCAAACATAACTTAAAGAGAGTGCCTAGCCACCTCCCAAAGAAGCAAAATCTCTAAACTACCAAAAGTGAATTGCATAGAATTGACTTACTTTCAGGTTTTTCCTCAGATAGTCAGATAGGATACCTTCTGCAGTCCCACCCAATTTAAAAAAAAAAAAAATCTTGCAGTAAAGTTCTTTCTATTTGGCAGAAAAGTTAACTGCCCTGTCAAAAAATCAAACAATGTAGTTATTTACCCATCCCAATTCCCTCAGGGCTCAATCTCTATAATGGATGGTTTTATTTTTAACCAGAAAAACTGATCTTCTGTATTGAGTTAGCTACTTAATGTTCCTACCCCCCCAAAGAGTAGTACATTAACACCCAAGGGGCAAGTTTATTCCTTATTTCTGACTCTTACAAATTATTCACATCCTCTTAGAAGTTGCCACCTCAGTGAATGTGGGCAAGTTACTCAATCTCTTTGTGTTTCAGTTTCTTCAACTGTGAATGGGGTGACTGAGTGTGCTCATATCATTAAGAGTTGTAAGAATGAAAAGAAATTGTTCAAAATATTTAGCAGTTCTACTAGCACATAATGAGTGTCTCATAAATGTTAGCTATTAATTTAATTTTGAACTTGCTCTGGTTAGAGTTGGTGATTATTCACACACATGCATAAATTCTCCAATGGCTAAAGTAAGGAAGTTCTAGTATTTTTCTTCTTCTTTTTATGTAAATCATGAGTAATATATTATAGGAAAATTGGAAACTACCAAAAAGTATGAAGAAATTTGTAACTGCCTTAATTTTACTATTGACATTAATTTATATTTTAAGTACAAAAATATTTCCTTTATAATCTTAACACTTTTTTGACCATCTTTTTTATGTCAATAAACATGATTCTATTACATTCTTAATATCTGCGTATCTTCCTTATTAGAGTTGTGCCATGATTTATTTATCTAATCCCCCTATAGTCAATTATTTAGGCTGTTTCCAAGTTATGATATTTTAAACAATATTCTGGTACAAATTTTATACATCTTGTTTTGTGTGTATATGTAGTGAACCAAAATTTTCCTTAGGATTAATTCATAAAAGTTTTCCTTAGGATTAATTCATTAAAAAAAAAAATTCTGAGCCTGTCGAGGTCCAATGTATCAAAGGACTTATTATATTCTGTACTGCCAAATTGTCTTTCAGAGGGACTGCACGAATTGGCTCTTTCACCAGCTGGGCAAATTCCATTTTCTCACATCCACCCCAACACTAACTACTATTTAAAATTCTTGCCAAGTTGGTAAGTCAAAATATAATTTTATTTCTGGTATAATTTTTATCAAAAGTAATCATGAAAATTTATAATGCATTCATTCAACAAATATTTGAATATTTTCTTCTGTAACATCCCTGACAAGAGGTCAAAGAGATGGGAAAAGGTGTTAAGAGCTCAGACTCTTAAGACTGACTGTCTGTCTGAATCTAGGCTCTGCCTCTGGATTCAGGCTCATCCTTTCTGTGCCTCAGCATCTTCATTAAAATGGAGACAATAGTTATGTTTATTGTTAGATGAGCACTTAGGAGAGTGAACTACTGTTTCTGATTGTTCTTTTTTCACTTGATGCATTAGACATCTTTACATGGATGCAGTGAAAGAACAAGACAGATATCCAGAAAAAAAATATTGGCATAAACAAAACACAGAAGGGTATGAAATGTCATGGTAGCACCCATATTTGAACCTTTCCAATATTTTCGTGTGTTCTGAAGACTGAGAGACAGGCATGGTTTCATGCTTTGCTTCCATTACATGAAACTCAATTTAAGCCTTGACAAGGCATCAATGTGATGTTTTCTTGGTCCACTACTGACAATGTTCCCTTGGATCCAGCAGCTCCCATATTCTGCTGTTCTTTCACCTGTAATAATCCATGTTGAGCAGGCATGGTAAAGTATGTCTACATTTTCCCCAGAGTTCAGTGGGTCCAAGCTCTATCTATTAAATGCAAATTATGCAAGAATACTTCTCCCCTCCATTATGCTGCACATCGGGAAATTATTAGAACCCAATTTTGTGCTCTGATGGTGTCCTCAGGTTTGGATGACACTACCTAGAAATACACACATCCCCAGAAGTTTCATAGAAGGCCAAAAAGAACTTCAGAGCTGATCTATTTCAACTTCCCCATTTACAAAGAAGATTCTGGATCACAGATTCAAGACTGTGAAGCAGAGAGTTCAGGAGGCTTTCTAGTTTAGTGAATTTGGAAATTTCTATGTAGTCTGTTTAAAGATGTTCAAACCCAGCGCTGTGTTTATTCAATCAGCTAAAGATGGAAAAGCCACCACTATTCTACCCTATTCTGCCCATATATAACCTGTCCAACAATGGCCTGAGGCATTTATTAAGATGAATTCCATAGCATATATTTAAGAACCATTTATCTAATGACAATCAACATTCTCTTCCTCCACCAACTGGGATCACAAACCTTTCTTCTCAGAACTTTGTCCTATATAATCATCTAGCTCCATTTAGGATTAATGGGTCTCAGTTTCCTCGTATATAAGGTGAGGATGCTATTCTAAAAGATGTCTACAAAAATATTTCATGATTCCCTTTGTGGGCCTATGTAATGACTCCAAGAATATACTTTTCTGAAACAAAAGATTTTGTGACTAACGAAAATCCCCACCTCCATGATTACCATTATTGAAAACTACCCAAAGACAGCAAAAGTCCTCAGCCAGGAACAGAGTACAACTCAGGGCTTCTCATCCCCAGACTTTGTCAAGCCAGGCATATCCAAAATGGGCACTGCTTCAAAACATCAAAATACAGCATGGACTTAGATGAGGGGGAATGCTAAAAATAAGCTCGCCCAACTTCACAAGCAAAACTTTTCAACATTTCTACATAAAAATATCAAAGCAGCCTTTAATATCAGCTTTTCTGGTTGTAGCCCACCAATTCCCTTGAATGGAGCCACAGTCCTTAGCTAGACTGGTGATGGGTGGAATTCTGGCATAAGATCTTAAAAACTCCTCAGATTAGCTAATTTTCAGCCCAAATTGTGCACCACTCATCAAGATGAATTTTTTCTAAAGTGGGATTCATAATTCACCAGTATTCTGAAAAAACTTATAATACATACACACACACACACACACACACACACAAAACCTCATTCTATTCAATTCCTTTATAATTATTAAGTATATTAGGACACTTGTAACAGTGCAATAGTAAATCTATAACTTATAAATACATACATATTTGTTTGGTGTGCATTCTAAAACGAGGGTTTTCTCAGAGATACATATTCTCCAAAAGTTTAAATCTAAATAATCCCCTGGGTAAGTATCCATTTCTACTAAGTAGGCACTGCTTTAATTATGATCTTCATAGTCTACTATTAGCTAACTTTTATATGATTACTTGCCTTTTATCTGTACAGTATGTTTTGTCTCCCAAAGTAGATTATAAATGTCTTTAAGACAAAGACTCTGCTTCTTAATTTTTATTGTCTCCTATATTATTAGCATGGTGCATGGTATTAGACCCATATGGTCTGTCACATGTTAGTCATTGAACCTTAGGCAAGTCTTAGTTTCTTCATGTAAAAAACATGAAAATAAGCCGGGCACAGTGGTACATGCCTGCAATCCTAGCAATTCAGGAGGCTGAGGCAGGAGGGTTACAAATTTGAGCCTCAGCAATTTAGTGAGACCCTGTCTCAAATAAAAAATAAAAAGAGTTGGGGATGTTGCTCAGTGGTTAACCAACCCTGGTTTTAACCCTCGGTACCAAAAAATATATATTTTTAATTGAAAATAACAGTGCCAACTTCATGGCATTATTTATCACAGGATTAAATTTGAAACAGTTATACACAGTTCCTAACATATTAAGCACTCAACAAATGGGAGTTATGCTTATTACTCATTGAATTGAGTTCTTACATTCTACACATATAAAATGCCAGGTGCCTTGTTAGGAACTTAGAAAAAAAAGGTATAAGAAATAATTCCACTTTAGAAAACACATAATCTAATAACAACAGACATTTAAACATACAATCATAATGCCACATAATAGTCTAATTGGCATATGTATAAAGTACTATAAGAACACAGGTAAGGGAGCAATTAATTCTTCCTAGTGCCTTGGAGCATGGATAGGAGTTTTCCTGTATATGAGGTAAAAGCATATGCTCGGAATAATAACATGAGCAATACATCAACACTAGTTCTCAAAGTGTGGTCTGGGGACCTGTGGGAATCCCCGAGATAATTTTAGGTGGTCCTTAGTTTCAAAACAATGATCATAATAATACCAAGACATTATTTGCTTTTTAAATTCTTATTCTCTCACAAAAGTATAGTGGAGTTTCTCAGAAATCTTGTAGCCTGCAATACACAATAGATTGAATTTAGAAGTAGCTATGAGAATTTAGCCATCTTCCATTAAAAAGATTTGTAAAAATGTAAAATTGTATCTCTTCTCGTGAAGTTTGATTATTTTGGAAAAGACAGATTTTTTCCATAAAAAATTTTCTCAACATGTAATGGGTTTGTTATTGTTATTTTAAAGTGAGTTAATGAAAAAATAATTTTAAATACTTCAATTTTAAATTCTAACATGGAGAGATATATACCTATGTATTGATATTCATACGTACAAGCATCCCCACCATAAACAAAAGCTGAGGTCCTTCGTAATTTTTTAAAGTGAAAAGGGGTTCTGAGACCATTTGTGTAAAGACATTAAATTGCATGATGTGTTCAAAGAATAAATGAATAAATGAATCCGTGTGGTTTAACTATCTCGAGTTCTTTTTTGGACATAGACAGAGTATAAATTATAAATATATACATTACACATTCGTATACAATGAATGTGATTATCGTATTCTCTCAGCCTATGAATAACAGATAAAATACACCAGAATGCTGTGAGGGTTAATTTGAATTTATTGGTGATTTTGAGAAAGGACGAGAGAGTAAATTTAGTTAATCCAGGCAAAGTCATTGCATATAAATTTGCAAACTAAAATACTCCCTGGACTGAGGTCATGTGTTTAATTTTAGCAAGTAGGGTGAATATGTTTGGGTAGGTATTTATACTAAGCAGAGGACTGAGCTGGAGATGGGTTTGACAGTGGAAACAGTGATACAACCTTTATTATTTTCAATGCAAAAAAATGAACTATTAATGTGATGTTCTGGTTGAGAATTTAAACTCTCAAAAAAATCTGAAAATTCAAAGTCGTGGTACCCATAGCAACCATAACTCTGCCCCCTTGCATGCCCAGTGTGGAGTATTTTGTATTGCAGTACATGCTGTGAAATCTATGCCTAAATGTGCTATATAGCAGAGTTACAGTTGCTGTGGGAACTGTAACTTTGAATTGCCTGCCTTTTGTGTCATTAAACTTTCAGCTGAAGTATTGCATTAAAGGAGTTTTTTTTTTTTCCTCCACTGTTTTTCCTCATTTGAAAAATTTTTTGATTGGGCATTTAAAAAAACATAAATGATTTTAGATTCAAATAGCAAGATAATGCAGTCTAGTTTCCTATACATATGCACAGATAAAGCATTAGTGAATTACCACATTTACATATTTCAACCTGCCATAACAAGTCATAAAATAATCTTCTATTTATATAGCACCTTTAATCCTGAAGGGTCCCATCACACACACAGACATGCAGTAAATGAACCACATTGGACAAGAAACCTCGATAAATATTTAACAACACCCAACAAAATTATACAGTGCTTTAGGACAAGCAGCACGAAGGAAAGGCACTGTCGTCCAGTGGTTGGGACACAAACCAACCTGATGCTTCATTCTGGCTTTTGTGATGGCATGGTCTCTCTTCTTGACATTGAGTAAAAAATTTGAATCCCATATAACTCAGTATTCCATTATCTCTGCTCCAGAAGATCATTTGGTCTAGCCTACTACTACTAACCAAGGAATGTACCTATGTATTCTTGAACAGAAAGCAGCAAATTTCTATTGAAAAGGGCAAGATAGTAAATATTTTAGGCTTTCAGAGCCATTGTGTTTCTGTCACAACTACTCAACTATTGCCATTTTAGTGCAAAAACTGCTATAGAGAATACATAAACGAATGAGCAGGACTGCATTTCCAATAAAATGTATTTATGGACACTGAAATTTGAATTTCATATAATTTTACATGTCACAAAATAGTATTCTTCTAGTGAATCTTTAACCATTTAAAAATGTGAGACATGTTCCCAGCCTGTGAGTTATATAAAAGCAGGTAGTGGGAAGTAGTTTGCTGATTGCTGCTGTAGAAGTTGGTATTGCAGGTCATGCTCAAGGATACCTCTAGCCAGTGATGGACTTCTAAACATTAAATAAGTAGTTCCTCACACCTTAAAAAAATTATGAATGTATTTATTTGATTATATATGTACATAAATCTGGATCTAAATATTTAGAATTATGTGTGTATCTATCTAGATCTAGTTAAATACTTATATACAGTGTGTTCATACAGTTACTATACATTTTATTGTTACACAGGAAGTATAGCATAAATGTACAGTGATAAAATATACAGCACTCTTCATTGAGTTCCATATAGCCAATTTGCTCTTATAAAATGCTTTCAGTGATATTTGTTGAACTTTTGTATTCATGACTAACCTATGACCACAATTCATTGCTGAGTGTGGTCCTAGCTTGAATGTTGGCTTATATTTTTATTTCTAATAAGGAGTAGGATGAAAGTGAAAAATTGTCCGAGAGTTTCGCTCTTTCATCGATATCATGAGCAA
Source organism: Marmota marmota marmota (assembly GCF_001458135.2). NCBI lineage: Eukaryota > Metazoa > Chordata > Mammalia > Rodentia > Sciuridae > Marmota > Marmota marmota. The sequence goes on from NW_025999864.1 coordinate 3,972,572, forward strand.
CTTCTTCGCTAATATTAGATAACAGCTGTCAAATATTTCCTCAATTTTTTTGTGATCTTCACAACAAATTTGGCAACAGACTTTGACATACTTTTATGTTTAATCTGTGTATCAGTCAGGATTCTCCAGAGAAACAGAACCAGTAAAATAATCATATACATACACATGTCTTTGTGTGTGTGTGTGCATGGGGAAAGCTGATCTATTATAAAGAATCTACTCACAGGATCGATCATGGAGGCTGAGGCATCTCAACATAGTCACTTGCCCATCTGGAGACTGAGGAGAGCTGATGTATACTTCCAGTACAAATACAATGGCCTGAGAATGAGGAAAGCCAAGGTTTCAGTTTGAATCTAAAGGCCAAAAAGGACCAATGTCCCAGCTCAAGTTGGGACAGAACTTCAACAGTTTGGGTGGGGCCCACCTACTTTAGGAAGAAGAATCTGCTTCACTCAGTCTGCTAATTACATGTTAGTCTCATTCAGAAGTACCCTTATAGACACACCCAATATTGCTTAATTAAATATGAATAGCTCCCAAGCCCCGGTCAAATCAGGATTTAAAAATCCATGAAGATCTATTATTAACATTTTTCTATCACTTAAGTCTAAACTATCAAAGCCATACATCCCTCATTTAATGCCTGTTGATTCCATAGTGCAAATGGTGTCCCCACAGCCAATTTTAAAGAGGCCAATGTGATATCAGTGAACACAGAGGAAATATGCAGTAGTGTTAGCATGTTATTTTATGATATTGTGAACACAAAAATACAAAAGATAAAAAAATAACCTTAAGATTGTATGTAATAGTAAAATAATTAGACGTTGATGAGTTTTTAGTATGTATTACTTTTTCTTTTTAACATAATTTATTTAATTATGAGTTTATATAATTTAATATTTAATAATGGATGTATTCAATAGCTGGCTTAAAAAAGTTCTAAAAAATGTAATAATCAGCTATGGGGAGTCTAAAGAACTAATCCCCACACATCCTTAGAATTGTCTTGTGTAATCCCTGCAGAGATTCATCTGGTCCCTGACCTTCTTTGTGGAAATCCCACCCAATTTTATTTTGGTCAAAGCTTATCAAAAATGAGTACTGAATTAATCTCATTATTCTTCTTAGTATTATTTTTTTTCTGAAGTACACTGATCTCTTTACATCATTAGTGAATTGCCACATGTATATATTTCAACCTGCAATAATAAGTCATAAAATGATCAGTTTGTGGCATGGCAAAATGTAGGTGGAGTCAGCTAAGGGACTGGCTCTTGCTCCCTTGTGTTTGGTTGACAAAATAGTGTAAGGGGCTGCCACAATATAGATGACCAGTCTGGGTAATTTTACCACAATTATCTGAGAAATTCCAACAAAGCCAGAATTAGGGTTTAAGTCTTGTAGATAATTATAGCTAGGGACACAGAGACATAGAAAATCAGTGAAGAATGGCTCCCTTGACTTTTAGTCTGGTGATTTACCCACCATACCCACTCTGTTCCTAAATTATGAGTTACTTAATGTTTGTCAAGCAATTTTACGTTGTAAATCACCAAATACAAGGCATCATTAATGTCTATTTGAAACTGCACAGAGAAAATTTTAATAGGCAATATACAGTCCCCCAATGCAGCCAAGACTGTATGTCTGTACATTTTCTTGTCTTCTTTTTTAAAAATCAGGTATGGCAAGATGTTTTAATAATCTCAGATGGCTGGAACCTCTGTTTGGAGTATGACCTAAGATAGTTGTTACCAGCAATTTCTTTAATACCATGCTGGGGGTCAGTTTGATGGAATTATTTATTAATATGAGGATCACAAATGAGTCTGAAGAACAAGGAGACTGTGAGTCACCACTACTCTTTCTGCCAGCACCCTGCCATTTGATATGCAATGGTACAGTATTCCAGAAGGAGGGACAAGTTTACAATTTAGCAAAAGTCATATATGTACCCCTGCAGTGTACCCCTGTCGTGCACACAATTTTTTTTAAAAGAAGCTTAGTTAGTTCTAAACTAAATAACTCATAAATGTCAAGGGCATTCAAAGGCAATGAATTGTTGAAAGTAAGGGGTGTTCAAGTATGTTTGTGATTGAGGTGAGAGAGTGGGACTTGGCTTTAATTTACAAATAAATTAGAAAAAAACAAACAGACTCAGCATTACTATTGTAACTGGGAATGACTTGGGCAAATTTAATCCAACTTCCCTGAATATTTGATTAATCTCAGACCAAGAGGAAAATCAAAGTAAGATAGGAAGTTTCCATCTGCACTGTGGGCAGAGGAAGTTGGGGCTTCCAGGGCCCACAAAAGGCCACACATGACCCCTTCCCCTGGGATCCCTTTCTTTAAGTTCCCTGTGACAGTTTTGGGTCTGGCTTCAAGTCCTTGAGAAATCTGTCGCCATCCTTGTCCTTGTGAAGCTACCAACCTTTACTGTCAGGATTTGAGTTAGAGTCCCACCCCCCAAGACAATCCTGGAGCTTGAGGGCAAATTTGAGCCCCAAACTTGAGATGTAGCTCAACCTTTGACCACTAGATGTCTCCTGGAAAGCAATGACCCATATAACCTGGTTTATCCTCCTTCAAACCAATAGACTTGTTGCTCTAAGACTTGAGGAGCCTGCTCTGCTGGAGGCCACCTTATTAATATCGCCACCCACCCCACTGCTTATGATGGCGCCAGGCTTAGAGGGGGATGGGACGAGGTGGCTGACCCTCAGACAGTGCTCGCTGTTTAATCCACGCAACAATCTGCACAATCTAGGGCTATCCCCTCGAACCCCACTTCTTGACCAAGGAAGAGGGGAAAGCGACCCAGAAAAACCCAAGGTTCCCAGGTATGCAGCCCGGAGACCCTCAGATTTGAACCAGCGACGAAACTCCTAAGGGACCAGTGTTCAGAATCACCTAGCATAAGGTCCCTCAACAGTCCATGTCTCCCATTTCTTCCCACTCATTCCCGCTGCCCCCACCCTGCCCTCCCTTTTGCCTAGGGATCATCAAAAGTGGCTCGTTGGAGGGACATTAGGGAACCATTCAACGTCCCTGTTTTGATCCGCGTGGTGTTTTCTGGAAAAATTAGCGGCTTCTAGCTGGAAGAGGAAAGAAAAAAAAGGGGGGAGGGTGCGGGGAGGGGGAGCAAGAAAGGAAACAGCCAGGTTGAATTCCCAGTCTTTATCAAGCAATTCGCTCACCAATGAAAGAAAGCTGCAGTGGCAGATTCGAGCCACATGCGGTAGTGTGTAGCAATTAGTAGATAAAATGCTGACTAAAGTGCTAAAACATGAAGTATTATTGTAGCCAAGGTCAAAAATGCTTCAGTTGTCTTTTGCAATTTGGGGGAGGGGAGGCCCAGGGGTTCGCAGAGAGATTTGCATTTTCGAAATGGTCGCCTTCTTTCTTCAAACTGTACTTTTTTTTTTATGATCCTGTTTATTATAGTCCAAGCTGCCTAATTATGTCACTGCTGGTTTTTGGAACTAACTTAATCCTCCTGATCTTTTATGAAACGATTCACAGACACTGAATAATGTGTCCCTGCTCCCTCACCCCCATGAGGGCTGAGAATGATTTTTATTTTTTTATCTTTTAAATATATCAGATAACTTAAAACAGAGTTGAATTTCTGGCTAATAAGACAGTAGGAATATAGTTGTGTGGGTATAGATAGGCTTCTGTGTTTCAGTACAAGAAAGATCCCAGAAATAGTGAGTCATATAAAATATATACTGTTTCCCCCCACCTCCTCTTTTATACACAGCAAGTCCCAGCTACAAGCTTTTTTTATAGATAAATAAAGCAGTTGCTTTCATGATTATAACTGTCCTGAATGGATTGTCTTCTTACAACATTCAATCTGTTTATGAGTATTTACTTTACATTAGCCCAGGGACCCTGCACTGCAGGAGTTTGCCTCTATTCCCCTGGGTGTCGGTGTCTCAAGTCTTACATCTGCTCTGTGATTGATGGAGCCTTGAATCCACGTTATTACTCTCTCACAAGCAGAAATCAAACAGGCTATTAACTACATTACTTCAAAGAACTGTTTCAATACAATCTCCTTATCTTAATTGAAACTTTCTTTGTATGGATATTTGCTACACAGATAATTTACAGGTGCCTATCAAGCATCGCATTAAAGAAGAGGTAAAATAGAGGAGGCTTTTTTTTGGGGGGGGAGGGTTACCACTATTGTGATCTGTAATTTTAAAAACCATTCACAGTATTGGGACCAGGTTTGATTTATTAGATTTTTTATGTTCATGGTAGTGCTCATGGTGCTGTAAAAAACAGGGAAAAGATAACCCTGTGATTCAGTTTTGAAATTTAGCATTCTTCTGATTACAAGAATGCAGATATTCAAAAACATTCAGACCCAGGTCCCTGCAATTGTTAACATCTCAGAAACCTTATCAGAGAGATTAGGCAGCATGCAGCTAGTTCACTGCCTACCTTGAAGAGATATGGAAACAGGGTTTCTAATTAGACTAAGTTGGTTACAGACACTTAAAGACTTACAGCACTAGTGACAGCAGAAGTTGCTTAGATGCTGTAAAGAGCTGTGTATTTTTTAAGAGAGAGATCTAATATACAATCGAGGGATACCCTCAGGCATTCTGTTGAGGTTTCCTGCATAAATGCTGCTGCATTGGTCATACAGGAAACTGACTCAGAGTCGATCTCAAATAAGATCTTGTCAAAATACTGCAACTCAAGTTTTTTAATATAGGATTTCTTGAACTGGATGTATATATTTATGCTAACAGGACAGAGATTAACAGAAGCCTGAGGCATATGTCATGTATTTAAAAAAAATAAAAAGGAAAATGCCTTTCAGTCATGTCCACTCATAGGTTAAAAATGAACAAAATGGGTTATTCTAATCAAATGTCTGCAGTATGCATCATAAAGTTAAAGAGGGAGAGAAAGAGGGCTAGAGAGCTGTAATTTCTCTTTGTAACCCATGTTTATAAAATAGAAAGATCAGATGGAATTTAAAGGGAGATAATTAAAGAGTGATGTGCAAGTCATAATTTGGCTAATGCAAAAGATGGGAGACTGAATTGTTACATTGTCGTCCTCCATGGTGCAGAGTTGTGATATTACTTTAAATTATTAAAATAGTTTTCAACAGCTTTCAGAATACTGGCTCTTTGGCATGGGCTTTTATTACTTATTGTAATTGGAGGATCTGCCATTTTCTTTCGTTTATCTCTGTGTGTATAGAAACGAGATAGATCTTGCCTTTTATTACTTCCCCATGTTCTGAATCAAAAATGTGGTTTAGATAATGTTAAGTGCCCTAATTCTTACTGCAGAGGACGCAGACATTATGAAAAGGCATAAAATACACACAGAGGGTCTTTCCACCTCAAGTCACTGAATATGAGGCATTTGTGCTCTACTGGGTATATTAACTTCAGCCATGTGAATATAATTTTCATTAAAGTAATCCTGTTTCAACTAGATGCTGTGACTAGAGGTGAAACGTTGCGAAAGCGTTAAAAATAGCTTACTAGTAATTTCAACATCCTGTAATTTTATCACAGATCAAGTTTCAACTGTCATACTATACAGACCTTATTCCCCATATAGTACATGTTTACTTTTTTAGCATGCCAGACCCACTTTGGGAAGATTGGTGCCAATATAATAAAAACGCGGAGGGGGGGTGGTGCTGGAAGAGTGGGAGGAGAGAGGAGAAGGGGTGGGGGAACGTGGGGGAAGCGAGTACACCATTTTACATCAACACTGCGAAAATGCAATCTAGCCTGGCGGAGGACCGGCAGCTGGGTCGGAGCGAGCGAGGGCTTTGCAGTCTCTGCCTGTTCCTTGTTCTGTCGCTCTTAAGTTTCTCTGTGTTTGCATAATAGCCTTGCAAGCAAACCTCGCAATGCTCCAGGGCTCCAGAACAATAAATATACACATTTAAAGCCTTTATTGTCTTACGGTTCGTGCCCTCGGTTTTCAACAGCTTAATTTCTGGTTGTATTTAACTAGTTTGCAAATGGATTTTTTCAGTTTCAAACTATTATTGAGGAAGCTCCCCTCCCTTTTTTGGCGGGGGAGGGGATGGGGGTGGGGTAGGAGTCGGTATATTATTCCTGTAGCGCTGGGTTATATAAACACATTATCATTTGAGAGCGCCCTTGGCGTCCATCAGCATTGTAAACACGTACTAGTGTATATACTTCAAAATTAAAGAATGCACACGCAGAACCGGGAGCCTGAATTCATATTCCGAGCAGACTCACTGCTTGCATTTATTGATTTATCATGCATCGTTTATTGTTCCAGTCCCTAAATGCAGTTGCAGTCCGTTCAATATTGTTTGCAAAATCCCGAGATATGTGTGCACTGCTCACTTGTCTTTCTGTTCTTCTTCTGTTTTTTTTTTTTTTTTGGCTGAGTATTTTTTTTGCGAAGCGAACAAATGCATTAATATTTATATGTTTATATAATCGATAACCCACTTTTCCCTTCCATGTAAATAGGCATCAAAAGATAATTTAACAGATTAGTTCTCAAAAACATGGCAGTGAGGAAGCGTAATTTAACTATCAAACAAATCTACATGTCTAATAACAGCAAATCTGCTAAGGAGCATTAGAAAGAGGAGCAGCGCCCCGGAATCTCTGCAGGAAATGTTCTTTATATTAGACATATACAAGCAGGTCCTGTCAGATACACAGCAGAGCTCTCGAGCCCTGACCTCCTCCAAAAATTTCATCAGACGATACAGTTAGACAGTGACGGTTAGAAAGAGAAAGATCTCGTCTTCACACAGTTTAAGCGTGGATTTTATTTTTACAAATCTTCCCATCTGGTTTTTTGCCTTGATCACTTCGCTTCCCGCCGAGATCGGACAGAGCCTTTCTCCCGATTATGAATTTGATCAACCCATATTTGGAAGGAAACCCACATAGTTTTGACAGGAGCTGAAAATTGAGTCGTCAGAGAAATATTAGGACATATTTTAAATTATTTTGGTGCTCAAGGGGAGGCAAGAGCTCAATTTTATATTGAGACATTACGCCGGTTGAAGGCAGAGAATGTTTTTCCCTGCCAGGACCTGATGCAATCCATTCACGCCAACAAGTTTGGAGAGAATGTTGAGTTCAATCAATTCAGAACGTCGAGATGGAGCCCAACTCACTCCAGGTATTTCGCTCTCCTCCGCTCCTCCGATCCCGGTACCCCCCGGCACCCCCCAGCCCTCCAGCTCACCCACACCTCTGCACCCACCCACACCCCCCACAAACTTTTCACCAAACTTTTACCCTCTGCATCCCCCCAAATCAT
>NW_025999864.1:3981144-3987194 GCF_001458135.2 Marmota marmota marmota
CAGATGGGGAGGTGGGAAGGGGTGGCGGGCTGGAGGGGGGTGGCGGAGGGTTTTTTTTTTTTTTTTTTTTTTTAAGGAAGGCAGAAAATTTGTGGGCTCTATGATTTTTTTTCCACCCAGCGTTATATCTGTGGGCTCGTCTGTATTAAGAGTGGGGATGTCTGTGTGTAAATGTGTCTGGGAATAGATGTTTGTGTTCTGATGGCTACATTATTTATTTGGTGCTTTTTTCCCCCCTGCAGTGGGTCGGCTCACCGTGTGGTTTGCACGGACCTTACATTTTCTACAAGGCTTTTCAATTCCACCTTGAAGGCAAACCAAGAATTTTGTCCCTTGGCGACTTTTTCTTTGTAAGATGTACGCCAAAGGATCCGATTTGCATAGCGGAGCTCCAGCTGTTGTGGGAAGAAAGGACCAGCCGGCAACTTTTATCCAGCTCTAAACTTTATTTCCTCCCCGAAGACACACCCCAGGGCAGAAATAGCGACCATGGCGAGGTGGTAAACCTATCTCTCCCTCTCTTCTTTCTTTATTATTTTTTCCCCTAGTAATGCTTATTACAGGGCAAGCTTGAAAATACTGTATTCACTTCTGCAGGCGAGCAGGATCCACTCCTTTTTTAAAGGGGTAGCGCCACTAGCTGGGGCTCGAGTATTTTGCCATTGTCAGAGTTTGGCTGTCAGCTTTACAAAGAGGATCCAACTGCTGATTTTAGTCAAGATCAAATAACTTGTTCGAGAAGGGTTTTGTTCAAGGATGTGTGTGTGTGTGTGTGTGTGTGTGTGTGTGAGAGAGAGAGAGAGAGAGAGAGAGAGAGAGAGAGAGAGAGAGATCTCTTCTGCTAACTGCCGCTTGAACATCACATGCTTTTTATATTTTTTGCCTTTTGAAAATTTACCTTCGTGTCTAGCTTGGTCGGGGCTGGGTGGATTTCTTTCGGTGGGTTTCGATATTGTTCACTTTTTTTTTTTTAAGTAAGTATTTGATATGTTTAAGAGGGCGGAAATTACGAAATGGAGGCAGAATGAGATCAAAAGCTATTGAGTTGGCAAAGACGTGTTGAATAAAGTGATAAATGACAGGTACTGGAATAATACATTCAAATAACTTGCAGATCTGCCCGGGCGGATTTCAAAGCGGTCGTGTAACCGGCACAAACACGTTAAGCATTAACAACTATCTCTCGCCCACTTCCCCCCGCCGCCCCCCCGCCCCGACAAGCCATTTGATGTTCTAGTTTTCAATTACTCCACGCAAAGTGGACGTCTTCCAGCGCGATCTTTGGGGGTGTGTGGAACCGGGCGGGGGACAGGAGGGAGGGCAGAGGGGTGTGAACTCGCCCACTGGCCCTGCGGGTCCAGCGCCCTCCGTGCCCAGACAGCGCTCCCAGGGAGGGACCGAGCCTTCCCGGCACGTTTCTGGGCTGCCGTGGGGGCGCTCGCCGCGCTCCCGGGAGGACGCCGGAGGTGAGCCCGCAGTCACCGGGCGCCGGGGCGGCCGCCTCCCTTCGGCTCTGTCATTTATGTGTGACCGCAGTTTTGCGGACTCCCCTAGTCAGCTGGCCGACCTTAGCGCCGTGGTACCTACCGGGGAACTATTTTGGGGAGTCTGTGCCCACCGCGCGGCGGGGAGGGAGGGCGCCCGGCCACTTGGCAAGGCTTTGTGTTGCCAAAGCGAGAGGAGGGCAATCAAACTGAGACTTTTGAGGGCAGCTAGCTCTGTGCCAGGCTGTGGAGCTTTCGAGGTAGGTCTAAGGATCTTTTTGTTAAATGAATGATGCCCCGTTTAACTCATCCCGGGTCTCCAAGATGCCAATCCTTCCAGAATTTCTTGATCTTGATAGAGATGATTGTACTTTTGGCATCGCCAGCTCACTCCCTTTCCTCAGGATCGAATTACCCAACAGTGGTCTATGTCGGTTAATTACTTGAGTTAGTCAAAACGTTTGCACTCAAATCTGCTTTTCCGAAGTAAGCCCCTCCCTCTTCCCCCGCATACACTCCTCCCCCGCCCTCCCCCCGCAGCTTTGGGTTTTAACGTTCATATTTCCCTACGTCCGCCTGCAATTTTACAAAGGTGTTGTTTGGAAATACTGTGAAAAATCCTGCAACCTACCAACAGGTTGAGCTCTTTCCCCCTCCCAAGGTCTCGCTCGGCCCCTCCCCCGACCCAACTTTGCTGCGCAGCTGTCTTCCTCCCCCTCCCCCTCCTGATTTCTTATTATTTGCTTTTCAAATTTATTACTTCAACATGGCCTGTGATCTGGAAAAGGGAAGGATTAAATATCCAGAAAAGAGCTGGTGCCTAATAGACTTCTGACTAAACCCAGGAGGAAATTATTCAGTGTTTTATGGGATATTTTGTGGCCACTCTTTTTTTTCTTTTTTTTTTTTGGGGGGGGGGCTTGAAATTAGAATATTTTCAAAGACCCCAAATTGACCCCACTTGGTACATTTTAAATTTCTGTTGGTATAATTAGATACGAATTCTGATTTAAGAATAAAAGCCACATTTGCCAGAGTGCATCTGCTGGAACTCTTGTCGGTGAATAGATATATTTTTAAATATACGATTTCTTTTTAATTGTTCATTATGGGGAATTGAAAGCGAACCATTGTAATGATATGTGCATTTCGTCTCTGTTATATGAGCCATACCTGAGAAAATTAATCTTACCATTTAAAAGTAAACTCTAGGGGGTTTGTGGAGGGAGATGGCTCTATTTATAATTCTCAGCTGCATATACATCCTCTAATATTATGCATGATTTGTTTTTTTAATGCTAACACGGCTGGTAATTAGCTGTATGATTATACTTGTATATTTCATTAGGACTTTGGCTGATGTCATTGTGAATTATTCAGCCATATTAAAACAATTTTCAATTGAGATAATGACACGCCTCAAAATTATGCAAATGCCGACTGCATTGTGCAAAATAATTATGACAAATGTAAAGCAGGTAGAAAGTTTCCCAATGCAGATTGGTTTTCCACCCTGGTGATGTCATTTCCCCCCTGGCCTAAGTTAGTCATTCATTAGGAGAATAGCAGCAGCAGTCTCCTCTGGAGGAGTGTCAAAGAAACCAGCATTTACTGCTGGCACCTAGAGGGGGCAACAGGGCCCTCTCATTAAGAAATTTGCTTTGTTTTCACTTACTCCATTTACTTGTTTATATACATTGAAGTGATTTTTATTATTGATTTTAAATAGTTTTGAATGATGCATTTGCCATTTGCAGCCTGTAACTAAAAGAAAAAGGTTTCTTGGTGATAGGCACTCTTACTTGGAGAAAATGTTCAGCACATTTAATCAGCTAGTACAGTTTATTTTAAGTAACCAAATGGAGGTTAATAATTTCTTGATTGAGCTGACATCAGCATCCATCTCAAAAGGACGTCCAGAACTCAGCATGCTTTTTTGGTTTAAGAGAATCATTCTGCCTTTATGTGATTTCTTGAAATGTAAAGACGTCAGTTCTAAAAGCAGGAAAATGATCATTGTGCAAGTTTAGAAATAGCGTCCCTGTGTGATTTGCTATGATTTGCAGAGGGCTTTTTTTGGAATATTTTCTCATTGATCCTTGCAATCATTGTATGAGGCTGAGGAAGACAGGACTTTGTATACCCATTGTCTAGATGGGGGCTTAAACTTGGAAAGACTATATGGTTTGTCAAAGATTGCTAGTCTCGAGCCCAACTTTATGGTTGCGTTACCCCAATGAAACCTATGTGTGCAGTTCCTCGTACCTTTTAGAACTATGACAACTCAATTAACTTTGCCAGAGGTCGCCAGATATTTAGGTAGTAAAACCATTCTTATTCTGTAATGTTTAGTAATCCTAGCCAGCGTTTTATAACAGGAACAGTTATATTTTAATAATTATTATAAGCATTAATAATTGGTTATTTATTTAATAATGATAGTGATGATCTGCATGCTTATATACACTGCTGCCTTGATACATTTCCATTGCTGGCAACTGGTCTGGTGGGGGGAAGTGTTCCAAAAAGGAACACTTTGATTCTGTAACTTACTATTTGTTTGACCTTGAATAATCATAAGTACTTTGAGCCTTTATTTTTCAGCTACAAAATGGGAACATATAGTAAGGATGACTGTGGATTATTGTGAGGACCAAGAGGAATTATATGGGTAGAAATGCTTTATATATTGAAAAGTGCTTACATAAATAGAAAGGAGTTCTAATTATAGTGGCCTTTGTTCTAGATATTCTTGCCTTTAAAAACAATAGCAAAGCATAATAACTTGAGTCTGTGGAGGTCCTTGGACCTAATCATGATACTGTCTTAAATTACCATGAAAGTGAATAGCAGGGCCATGTGCAAGGAGTTAAGTGTCTTTAGTAATTACCCACAATTGCCACATTCAGCCAGTAGCTCTTCAGAGGAGGAAAATGGCAAAGTAGGCGGGTAATTGGTTCTGTTACTGGGTAACTTCTGATTACATTCATTTTCAAATTGCCAAGTGCTTAATCTATTGGCAATGTACCCTCTTAAAATAGGTGATGTGCAGGCTTGGATTTGAGCCTGACCATCCATGGCATGAGTTTTGCATGCAGGTCTGCTAATCACTTGCAACAGTGAATATGAATGCCTGAAGTCTTGATGTCAGACAGTTAAGATCAAGCAGACCTGGGTGTTTTGGATTCCAACATGCATTCAGGATTTGTAACACTATTTAGCTGTCATAAGACTCATCATCCAATTAAAAAATGTCAAAAGTACATATTCTGGGGCCCCTATTGCAATTAATTCAATTAAAATCTTTGAAGTTAGGTTCAAATTCAAACTTTTAAACATCTTAAACAGCTCCTCTTAGCTGTATTATCTTAGGCAAGTTCTGAACTCTCTGTGCCTTAGTTTTTCCATCTGTAAAATGGAAATACAGTACTTATTTCTTAGGAATATTTAAAGGATTAAATGAGTTAATACATGTAAAGTGTGTACAATTAAAGTTGACCCATGGTAGATACTTTGATAATGATTGACTGCTATCATTGCCATTAATATTAGTATTTTTGTTCTCATGGAAGTTTGAGATGACTAAAGTGGATCTTACTGAAAAAAATCTTTTCTGTATGAGGGGTTGGTACCTGGGTTAGTTTGCTAGAACATGTAACCATCCATGTTTGCTAGAACATGTCCCTTCAGCTCAGGCTTTATCTGTTTATTGCATTTAGTTGTATCCTCAAAATAAAAGGCTTCTGAAGGATTTACATTTTGCTATTGAAGTATGCTGTCAACTGGATTGGCAAGATTTTTTTAAAAGATTGCATAATTTGATCATGTATGGGGTTAGGCAGGCACATTTTGGAATCCAGAAAGTGATGGCTTGGTCTTGATCTTTTTGGATAGTCCCTAAGCTTTGGTCTGAATGTATAAACTGATTTTTTAGAGATTCTGATATTCCTGATGTCACTGGCCTTGGACAATGTTTTTAACTTTTCTGAGCCTCAGTTTCCTTATCTGTACAATGGACTTAATGATCTCTACTCTGCTTTGGAGAGTTAGAGATAATAATGAAAAGGGCCTGGAATCTAGCATAGTTCCTATAAGAGTACAACAAGTGATAGTTGTAGATATAGTCATTATTATTTATTTGTAGTAATCATTTAAACTTCGAGGGAACATCTTTACTCTCTACCTGGCAGGCCCTGTCCAACTGAGATTAGAACTAAAGAATTAGATGGAGAGAATTTACTGGACTGTACTGAGGGTCAGCCAACTAAGGTCTGAAGACCCAATCTGGCCCACTGCCTGTTTTTGTAAATAAAGTTTTATTGGAATGTAGCCACACTCATTTGTTTATGTATTGTTTATAGCTCTTCGGCTACAACAGCAGAATTGAGTAGTTTTGATGGTTACCATATGGCCAACAAAATAGAAATATTTACTATCTGGCTTGGTCCTTTATGGAAAAAGTTTGCTGATCCCTGGCCTGTAGGGTTGATATGAAAGAAGGTACCTGATAACGTACTCATTTCTATTTTTCTCTTTTCTTTCTTCTTCTCCTTCCCTCCTCCCCCA
>NW_025999864.1:3987213-4019839 GCF_001458135.2 Marmota marmota marmota
CCCCCCCCCCACCCCTTTTGTGCTTTAGATTTAATCCAGGGTCTTATATATGTTAAGTTTGTGCTTTACAACTGAGCTATATCTCACTTTGTTTTGGAGCAAATCCAGTAGTATAAGAAATAATTTAACATTAATATTTCATCAAAATAACATTTAAACATGCAAACCTCCATCTCATCATTGAGTCAAGCATGTTAAAAATTTAAGAATGAGTAAACTATTAAACTATATTTTGTATCACTAAGATCCAAACTCCAGCCAATATTTCATTGCCCACAATGAAACTGATCAAATTATACTGTTATTGTACAAATACATAACAACAAATCCCACTATTAATATATAATTGTAATTATAATGCACCAATAAAAAAAGGAAAAAATAAACACTCTCTGAAAAAAGAAAACTACCTGTTGAGTGTTAATCATGTGCTCAGCACTCTGCCAGGTGAAGACATGGAGGTAAAACAGTTGGTGATTTGGGCCTTTTCTAAAGATGTTTATCAGTCTTAAATAGATAAGATCAGCACATGCTATAGATGCAGTGTAACACAGGAGTAAATGTTGCTTTCAGTACATGTGACATAGGTCAGAGGAAGGCTCATGGGCAGCATGTTTCTGGGGGAAAATCTACCTAATTCCTCAGATATTGATTAAAGACCTACTGTGTGCTGAACACTTGACTGTAGAGATGAAGTAGAAGGTCCCTGTTCTCAAGGAGCTCACAAACTAGCCCTATAGCCAGACACCAGTCCTGGAAAAGCCAACAGGCTTTCCATCTGTATCCCTTAAAACTGAGATTAAGATCACTATTTGTAAATTTTCATGATCTTTCTGGAAACTAGAAGTACTGTCTTCAACTCTGAATTCTCATTCACTAGACACACATTTATAGAGCACCTACTGTGTGCCGGAGCCTGCTGTAGGTCCTGGGGATATAGCATGGCCATGATAGACCATAATCCTTGCTCTGAGCAAGGACTGATCTGAGAGAGCCTATGATCCAGTGTTTGGTTTTCACTTGTCATGTGCTTAATACATCCTGTCTTATAGTTATCTGAGTTCTTTCCCTTTGCCTTGTTCTGTTCACCTCTGGGTCAGTCCCCAGTCCCACTCCACTCCCAATATTCATTGCTATTCAGTAGGTACCAAATAACTGAATGTCATAATATTCAAATGCCTTTTTACCCACAGTCTGCCTTCTTTAAACTCGGCCAAATTTCTTTCCATCAGAGGGCCATGATCAGTCACTCATATGTGGACCAGCTCCTCCACCCCATCTTACACTTTTTCTTTCCCTTTTAAAAACTCCACATAATCATTTTATACCAGAGGGTGTGAAAAAAATGTGATTTTTTTTTTCTTTTTTGTGGGGAAGCATTCTCCAAATAAATGAGCATATGTTTAGGACTGAATGATGAGGCTGGGGCTAGCTTCTTTATCTCTTTGGGTACTTTTCCAATCTTCTGCAATCAGCTCATTAATATTCAGGGCTTTGAGGTGGCAACGGGTGAAACCTAGACTTCTAGAAAGAAGACTCACTCCTCACCTGAGGGTTGGTTAGCAGTTCACAGGAGCCAATGTGTGTTTTTCAAGTTGATGGTCTTAACTAGGCCATATATTTAAGAGACTCAAAATTGTAAGCAATTAAAACCTCTCTTGACATTTAGACTGTCAGGCACATTCTGAGGATATGTTATTTTTATGAAGTACCAGAGTCCACACATGTAAATACTTTGTTATTAATTATTAATAAAGCATACTATTGTTCCTAGTGGCACCTAGAGATATATGATAGAAATGACTCAAGATCATTTATCAAAGTCTAGTTTTAACCAATATCCAGAATATAATTGCTCAAATCAAATGCATTCACTTGTCATTTTTTATAGCCAGCATGGTTGGATATTTGCCATCTTTTACTCAGAATAATTTTGTAGCTAGTGATTACTTGTTGGCTTGGCTTTTAAAGAAATTTAAAATAAATTTATTGATTGTTGGCTTAAGGATTCATTTGCCTCTCAGAATTGCGGTCATGGATTCCCGAGTTTCTTGAAGAGAAAGTGCCCTTGCAGGAAGATGGTTTTTCTGGCCACCTTGTGAGCCTTACTGTCTTGCTGGAGATTAGAACCCAGGCCTTGGCCCTCAAGAGAATGTCACTCACTTCCTGGACTATGAGCATCAGTATTGACAACACATTCGCAACCTGCAGATGATGATGATTATTGAAAGGGTGCTTTAGAATCATGCTAATGGCATCAGTCTCCAGCACATACTTGCGTAAATTAATTCTGCTTTCAAAATCAGATGCACTGTTAGCAGCATGAAAGATGGATATTTGACATTTATCACACAGACTAGGACGGGTGGTTTAATTATGTGAGTTTTCTCTAGGATCTTTATGGCTGTGTGTAGACACAGTGGCATGTGTCCTTGTACACATGACCATCAAGTTCATGGTCCCATCTCCGTCCTTGTGCCCTAGTAAGAAAAGCAGGCAGTAGAGGCCATATATTGTTAGTCCATCTAGGGACCCCGTAAACATCCCCCCTCTTCCTTTTTCATGATGCCCTGAACATCCGGGCTATGAAACACCTCCTTCTCCCCACAGTTGAGTTCCAGGCCTGATCAGTGGCACTAAACATTAAACTCTTG
Organism: Marmota marmota marmota; assembly: GCF_001458135.2. Lineage (NCBI taxonomy): Eukaryota > Metazoa > Chordata > Mammalia > Rodentia > Sciuridae > Marmota > Marmota marmota. The sequence continues at coordinate 3,989,868 of NW_025999864.1, forward strand.
TCTTTGAGAATAATAGGCTTTGCTTTCTACACCCTCAAGCATGTTGAGCTACTGTGCAAGCTGGAAAATAAAAATGTTCTAATTGTGTCTTTTAAATAAGCATAGGAGTGAATTAATTAGACCATATTTTGTCTTTAGTTGCTTAGTTACACAATAGTATTCCTGAGCACGAGTAAGATAAATTGGCTCTTTTTGTGCTGCTTGTCCCTTAATCATAATTACTGTATTGCTTAGGAGAGTAAAGCATACATATATTTTGAATTTTTTATTAATAGTCAAAAATATGCATATGATATATAAAGTATATGCTGTTCAACCTGTTTTATATGCTTTTATGTGGGAAGAAGTTTTATTGTGGTGGTAACATTTGCATTAGTTGCTCAAAGATGTAGTTCTGGGAAATACATAATTGAAATGTTTTTGAATTGCTTTTTCTGGCCTTTTCAATCTTATTCAAAATAATAGTGCCTCCGGTCCTGGAGCAGTCATTCTCATTTGATTTAACATCTTTCTTTGCACTGCATGCGCGCGCCCAGTTTTAACCCTGCAGAGCCTAGATGAGGTTCTGTGATTCATTGCCCTCAGACATTGCATCTTATGTTTTTTGGCTTGTGCCGTTGAGGTGTCAGGGTTGGGGAGCAAGGGGTCAGAAGAGTGCCTGTGTCTAGCAGCCATTTCTCCACTGCCTTCACCCTTGACACACTTCCTTATTCCTTAAAGAAGGTTCCAGGGTTAGAGATTATGAGAGTTTGTTCAGCTTGGGCTGCGCAGTCCTGTGTACTTGCCTTGGGGGTCTCACAAAACGGATGTTGTCACTAGAACTTGGGTTTCCAGTCCCATACCTCCCAACCCTCCACCAAGAAGGGCAGCAAGAATGTGACAGCTTGATATAGTTATTGAACAATGAGAGAGTCTGGCTTAAGATCCAGGATAGATGCTTGGTAAATGTATGAAAACTGACCCCATTGTTCTGTTATATTTGAAAAGCAAGTAAATTATTTACAGATATTTGCTAATTAAAGTACATGTTGTTTCACCAGCACAAAAGAACACAATATAACTGGAGACAAAGAACTCAGTGCAGGTAATTTAAACTTACTAATTCTGTCTATTCTTTTTAAGGGAGAAGTATGTTTTAAAAAATATGTTTGTATAGAGTGGGGGAAATAGGAGATGTTAGTTAAAGGGTGCAAACTTTCAGTCTGGGGATCTCATGTGACTATAGTTATAATACTGTATTTTGTATATTTCAAAATCGTTAAAAGAGTAGATCTTAAGTGTTCTCACCACCCCAAAAAAGGTAACTGAAAGATGATGGATGTTAGTTAACTTGATTGTGGTAAGCATTTCACAGTGTATGCATAATAACAATTCATCATACTGTACAACTTAAATATATATAATTTCTGTCACTTTTACCTCAAAGCTGAAAAGCAATAAAAATTAAAAATTAAGTATGTGTGTGTGTACACATACACACACACACATATACACACACACACATAGGTGTGTGTCTCTGTGTGTGTGTGGCTTCTTTACTCCTACAAGGGAGAGCTTGCTTGCCTCAGAGATAATAGTTCAAGTTACCATATAGTGACTTGACCTAAGTTCCCTCTGGAATATTAGATGGAAGCAGTTTTGACAGAACAGTGTTTGCTTGCTATTGTGCAGTGGGAATTCAGCTCAGAATACCCTTGGAAATAAAGCAAATTAGCTACATATTATATCAAATAATGAAGACATTCTTACTCATTGCCTTATCTCCAAGTTTTTTTTTTTTTTAAATGATAGGCAAAGGTTTAGTTTTGTTTTTCCACCTTGTATGTCTACCCAACTTTGGCAGTATTGGCAAGGTTGGAATTAGAAATTTGTATTGTGGGGGAAAAAAGGCTGCTAATAAGAAACAAAGGTCAGTCCAATGAAGGTCATGAAGAGAAGTTGCCTATAATGTTTCTGTCCTGCCCAGAATGTTGGCTTATCCAATGGTAAAGATGGTCCCTCTTCCTCTGCCCTTGGTAGACATTTGTGTTTTGGGTTGTGACTAGCCCAAAGTCCCTAGGTATTGTTGATAAAGATGATCAAGAAGAATTGCCAATTCTTTATTTAAGAATAAATAATTTGCCATGGACATTTTAACAGAGTCACAGGATGTACAAAATTGAAGACAATGAGTCCAGCTCCCTTTCTTTAATAGTTGAATAATCCAAGACTCATAAAAATCCTAGGCACAGGCTCAGAACTAGTAAGTGACAAGTAGAGCTAGAACCCAGTGCCTTCCAGAATGGCAGTCTTGTCTGCTGGTTTGGGGAAGGGCTGCTGTCTTGCAGTGATGCTCTGAGGAAGTAGACAAGTGGTTTCCATAATGGTATTTGGGGCAGGTCAGTCCTGCACCTGTCTTACCCCATTGGAAGTTGTCCAATCAGGACATCATGTTTTATAAAATCACTAACGGAGAGTTTAGACTTTATTGGAAGGACGAGATACTTAGTTAGCAGAGGGCCAGTGATAAAACAGAAATCGTGTTTGATATTCAGATTCCAAGCTGGACCTCACTTTTATTTCCATAATCTCTCAAAGCCACAAGTCCCTCTGAGAGGGATATTTATTTTGGCTTACAAAAATTTTTGCTAAAAGGTAGGAATCTTAGTGATAGATGGAATTGGTATCCCTGCCAACATCTGATACTCGTGGGTGATTTCATTAATTCAGAAATGTTTGGGTGTCAGTTCTCTGTGCTGGGGTTGTAATGGTGAACAAATTTGCTAATATGTGAAGATGTCCTCTTCTCATAGGGATTATTTACTCTCCTATTGTAAGAGAAGCAACTTGACTGGTTTTTCCAAAATGGAGGGAAAGCCATCTCTGTACATCTAACTCTTAGAACCATTCTCAGGCTTCCTTCTTCTAGAATACTTTCCCTTTTCTTCTCTGTATACTCAGAAGCCAGAGAAAATGGCCCAGCTTTCTCTATTCCAAAACCACCTGTGAAAGTTTCACTCAGTGTTTTCAGTGAAGTCCAAGTCACAACATGTTCCATTTATTAGCTAATTATTATGTGTCAGGCATTGCATATGTATTAATATATAAATCAAACTTAAATAAAATAGCTCATTTAATTCTCACAGATTTCCCTGTAAGGTTGGTAGCATTTTGACATTCCATACTTACAGATGATGGAACTCAGCCCAAGAGAAGTTAAGTCACTTGTCTAAGGTCCCACATAGGAAAGACTCAGAGCCAGATTTGAAACCTGGGTTCTCCCTGATTCTCTGTAGTTCCCTATAACTTCAGAATATATTGAGAATTCTAGACTTTGGGACTTGTATTATATACTGACCTATTCCTCTAGGAACTTGCAGTCAGTTTGGCAGTTGACTGATAATACAGACAAGTCATTAGTAGTACCATGCATTTGTGTTATACAAATTAAAGGGCTCCTTAGACTCTACATATTTCTCAGAAGAGAAGTCTGTCTCAGTACCTTGGAGAACATTTTGTGAGTAGCCTAGCGCTGGGTCCTGAAGTGACAGAGGTGGGAAGCTGTCCTCATGGACGTTACAGTCATGGGGAACACATATATGGTTAATCAAAGTATCATCAACCAAGGAGTGATTTTGTGGTGTGATGAGAATGATGAAGAAACATTTAGGAACCTGTGACAGTTGTGCCTGACCATGTCAGGAAGGTCTGAGGAGACATTTTGGAAGAAATCCCATTTGAGTTGAGGTCTACAGAGATGAAAATGGGGAAGAGATTTCTAGGCAAGACATGGTGGAGGGAGCATCCTCCCTGCAGGATGATTTCTGGGCTGCACCTGGCCTTGTGAATCCAGTCACCACTTTAGAAATACCCACCAGGGCCCATTGGAGACACCAATTTTTGCAGATATCATTCAGACCCCTTCGTAACATCTTCAGAGCTAATTTATATTCTTTTTTCTGTGGATATGGTAGAAAATAAGGGAAACCCCTAGACCCATAGACCAAATCTGGGCTGCTACTTGTTTTTGTAAATAAAGTTTTATTGGCACCCAGCCACACCCAAATGTTGACAAAAGTCTCCTGCAGCTTTCGTACAATAGTGGCAGAGTAGTTGTGCAGAGACTGGCTGATGCATAGAGACTATAATATTGACTATCTGGCCCTTTACAGACAATGTTTGCTGATTCCTGGTCTAAAATCATCTTATTAAAGTTAGTAGTAAAACTAGGCGCTAGTAGCTTTATTTGTGACCTTTTATTTACTCCTCACGACAATAATACTATGAGGTAGGTTCAAGGGTCATCTCCATGTTGCAGAAGGGTAATCTCAGCAGTTGACTAACTTGTTCAGGTTTCCAACTTTATTCATCAGGTAAATGATAGACACTGAGTGGGAACCCAAGCTGTACAGATGAGGGAGATGGCAGAAGGCTTGTGCTGTCCTGTATCCAAGTGGTAGTATCAGAAAGCAGGTGGTCAGATTACCTGAGGAATTACTCCATGAGGTGAAGCTACACCACAGCAGTGTCTGCCTTTCAAGGGCCCATTCAGAAGCCACTTCCTCTGGGAGGCCTTCCAAGGACTCTAGGGGGAAAAGGAGCTGTGGAAGATGAAGATGCTCACTGGGCCTGGCAGGCAAAATGAGTAGGGAGAAGATCTGGGATGTGATGTGGAGTCGGGGGGCCTTGGGGAATGCATGCCTTATGTGAAGCATGTCTCTAAAATGTTGTCCTTCAGGCCCTGCCTATCACTTCATGCGGGGATGTGCTCCAACATTGTCAGATCTCTCCATTTTACAAGAAAAGCCATAAATTTAGATTTTTGTATAACTCGAGTTGGCCATTCAGTCTGATTTTTAAAACACTCTCTGTGGGCCAAGCAAAACATGTCTTCAGTCCATATATGGCCCACGTCCTGCCACCTTGCAATCTCCAGAGCAAAGATCTGAACTGTTAAAAGTTTTGAAACTGTCTCACATTTGGCCCATTTTCTGAAATTAAAGCAGAAGCAACCTGTGGTCCTCTAGGGACATAAAAGAAAGGGGTAGAAATAGGCTGAGTTTGGTAAGAGAGCATGGGTTTAGTGGGATAGAAGGTAGACTAAGGCCAGACCTCCTGTCATTTGGACTTGAATCTGAAGACAGTGCTGATTAATAAATTCACATCTGTGTTTTCTCATTCTGGTTATGAACCCTTTGTCTTGAAGCCTGGTAGAACAAAGTGTGAATATTTACTCTGCCAGTTAGTAGCTGTGTGTCGTTTTGGCTAACCTGTTTTGTTTCTCTGGCTTCTTAGTTTCTTATTTGTGAAATGGGTAAATGTTGCTAAACCAAAAATATTGAATGAGATATATTCAGCTGTTGGGAACCAAACCATGACCTGGCTTATCCCAGGCCTCTGGCAGACGCTAGTTATCCACTTTGCTCTTCTTGGTCAATGACCAAGTCCTAACTTTTGAAGTCTATCATGATGCTAGACCACATGTTAATAGTCTCTAATAAGTAATTTATTGGCTGAGTCATTGGACTATTATTTGGAAAATAATAACTAAAAAAAAAAAACGAACTTTTTAAATAGTGTTAAGCTTCCTGGTTCTTCATCTATCCCCAGAAACTTTTCTTGAGTGAGATTTAAAGTTTTTATGTTTGGGGTTTTCCAGTGACAGTGGAGGGAACTTACTCGAACCCATTCTTTTCTGCTCCATTTAGGTGTTAAAGGAGCATTAGGGGGCATGTCTTCTATCAGCCATAGTAAAATAAAGTGGGATGGGAGGACAATGAAGTCAAGAAACAAAACCTGAATTCCAGATGTCCCCTCTCTGTGTGCCAAACAAAGTTCAAACCTGGTGCTTCCCAGGTCTCCTAGCCCCTGCCCTTTCATGATGCAACCACCAGGAAATCTGGTGCTGATCTGCTGAATGTGCAAAACATGAAATTTATTTTAAATACACCCATTTTTGCTTCATTTATAAAGATCTCTCCAATTTCTCATTCTTAAAAAAAAAAAAAAAACAACAAAAAACACTAATTTGAAAATTTATTTCCTCCCCTTGCTGTCTCCTTTTCCACCCCCTCCTCCTCCCCTTCTCTTTTGGTGGTGGTGGTAGGGGGTATATTCCAGTCCAACTCTTAAAGATGCCAAAAGCATCAGCAAAAGGATGTAAAGGGAAGGGTCCCTGCCAAAATGGTTGAGGGATCCTAGAAGAAGGATCTTCAAAATAGAGACTGCCTGCTGGGCCATTAAAATCCTTTTGCTTTGGGTTAATCCCACAGTGTGTATCAGATTACTAGAATTCAGATGAAAACACTGCTGCAGTACTCAGTCTCCTCAGTGAATTATTCCAAAATACATGGGTTATAAATACAGAAAATAATTGAATTTTCTATGTCCTAAGTGAAGTAATCGGTTCCATTCTTGTGAATATTCTCCATAATAGTCTGATTGTGTTTTGTGCTCCAAGGGGTGGAATATGTATCCAGAAACAATGCATTGAGTTGTTGTAAAATATGCATCCTTGCCTATCTGGGAAGGCAAAAAAGAAGGTTCTGGTAAAAAGACTAAAGATGTTTTTCTGATGCAAATTCTATGAGTCACATAAATGGTAGTGTCTTTTAAAATTATCAACAGACTCTGCTCTTTTTTTTTCTTTACAGTATAGGTCCTATTTCTCACTCCACATTTTTGATGTTAGTAGATCAGTAATTCAATAGACAGCCAAGCAGGTGTTCAAATCACTCCTGACACCCAGAATTCCTTAAATGACCCCTCGAAGCAGTGGAGTGAAAACATTCTCAGCATGTCAGAATATTGAGATATCTCAGTTGCCTTAATTTTTTTTCACTTCATTTTTAAAGGCTCTTTTGTGCCTCTTCTTAGCACAGAAAAACCTCACCTCAGTTTTGGTACCAAGTGTTATAGAGTTGTGTATACACAGGCTTGTGCTTATATGCAACACAATTCTAGCTGGTCAGCTGTGCCAAGGGTCCTTAAAAGATGAATTTTGAAAGGGTAGGAAGAGTAAAAAGAGAGATGAGGCTTGGAGTTTTTCTTTTGTAGCTAAGAGCATAAAATAATACTGCTCTTGAAAAGCTTAATATTTCTATTTTTAGGGGCTGAGGTTGTGGCTCAGTGGTAAAGCGCTCGCCTGGCACATGGGTAGCACTGCATTTGATCCTTAGCACCACATAAAAATAAATAAAATAAAATAAAAGTATTGTGTCCAATTATAAAAACTAAAAAATATTTTTAAAAATATTTCTATTTTAAAATATAGGCCTCTTGACTATAACCTTTCATTCATTTAAATTCAATATTTTTTGATATGTACCAGGGTACTATGGGGTGGATAAAGAGAAAAGTAAGATTAGCCTCTTTCTCTCTAGTATTTTAGAGGAAATAAAATACAAGTTAATGCAAGTTAGGCAAAATTAAATTTTACTTGGCTCCTTCCATCCTGAAAAGTGTGCTCACATTGTTAGGTAGTTCTTGGAAATGCCTGTAGATATCCCCAAAATAAAAACTCTCTTGTACAGGCAATTCAAGATCTAGACGGGTTCATGAAGCATTTTTTCATTGGCTTGTCATTCTCTAAGCAGAACATAATCTATTTCCCCAGTGTAATTGAAAAACTGATGTTTAGCACCTTTATTTTGCAAACTTTGTTTCATTGTCACAGAACAGTGTACAATGTGTCCGGTACATTTGTTATCTATTGTCACATGACAAATTGTTTCAAATTTGGCATCTTATTCCTCACAGTTTCTAAGGGTCAAGGGTCTGAGTGTGGCTTACCTGGGTTCTTCTGTCTGAGGGCTCTTAAAGCTGTGAATTCAGGTGTCAGCCTGGGACATTGTCATTGCAAATCTCTGTTGGGGCAAAATCTACTTCCAAGCCTACCTGCTTGCCAATCAGAGATGTCAGGTCTTTTATGCTGTTGTCCTGGCCTCCCTCAGTTCCTTGCCAGGCCACATGGGCACCTTCATGGGACAGCTCATGAGTGGCAGCTGACATGATTAAAGCCACAGTCCTTTTGTAACCCAGTCTCAGAGGTATTCCATCACTTTGCCTAATTCTGTTTGTTAGAAGTGAGACATCATATCTAGGCACATACTCAAGAGTGGGAGATCACATAAAAGTGCGAATACAGGAAGGTAGGGATCTTTGGGGGCCATCTTAGAGGCCCCCTACCGTGATCAGCAACAGAACTAATCACTTCAGTGGACACTTAATCTAATGAGGGTTGAAAGATATTCTTACTCCATCTTGCTCTTTTCTCTCTCCTTTTATTGTTATTATGCAGTCTCCTTGGGCAGTGCCTCCCAAACACCTCCTCCCTCTTCTGGGCATATAATTATAGATGACATGCACAGTAGACAGCAGATTGCTTTAATCTTTTAAGGATTTGTTAGTCTTACAGCATGTCAACAAGCCATATTGAGTCTTTTTTAAATCTAATGTCTTGATCAATGAATTTGGAGAGTTTTTCTGGAAAAGGCATTGTGTCTGGTATGATGATAAATCTGCAGAGAGAAGGGGAAGGAGGAGCCTGTTGCTCATACAGACAGGCTTCTTAATGCATAAGAAATTAGGAATGTTTCATGCACGGTAGTTGAGGTGGGGCATTAAATCAAATTGGTTTTTAAAGAAAACCTAAAACTCCAGATGAGAGGAATTACTATTTCAATTTGTGTTTCTAATGAGTATGTCTACAGAAGAGATATCTCCTAGCTGCCCTTCACTCTTGTGCATATGTCAAGAGAGCAGCTGACCTGCCATCTTTTAAATTCTGTGAAAATTAGTTGTTTACAGGAAAACTGCTCTATTTCTCTTCTAGGAATGGTGTATCTTGGTTTTCAACATAGTGCTCAAAACATACATATGTAGGCATTGAAGGTATGAGGAAAAGATGAAACTAGATAGATTCTGGTGGATTTTTAATAATGGAAATTGATTCAGGAGTAGTGTCCATGCTAAACCTAGTGAGAATTCAGTAAAAAGGGGCCTGCATTTACTGAGAAGATGCCACAACTATAAAACATGCATGGGGCATGTTGTGTGGTTTTTTTCTTTCTTTTTTTTTTTTTTGTCCTTGAATTTGGCAATGCACCACATGTCTTTGTGTATTTTGTTCCCTCTGCAGAGACCTTCCCAAACCTTCCCTGACCACTCAACTTAAAACATTTCTGGTTCTGTCCCTTGCCTCCCATTATTGTTCTCTTAACAGTTTTGTTTCAGATTTTGTTTACTCTCTGGCTTTTCTGCCCCACTCCTTTTACCTACATATGCACATGACTGTAAGTTCCAGAAGGGGCAGGGAATTTCATCTCTTTTATTCCTGGTTGTAACCCCAATGCCTAGCAAACAGTTGGTACTCAGTATTTACTGGATACATAAAATCATGTGTGGCCATTTCTCTTTATATAAATCACATTCAGCTGACAGCTTACTGTTTACTGTCCATCCCCAGACCCATATTCCATGAATCAAAACCTTATTCCCAAGCCCTTCCCCTTACCTGGCAGAGCTCAGGTAGATACTCAGAAAAGTGAGGATGGAAGAGTGAAGGAACCTTCTGACACAGGACAAGAAAAACAATAACATTCACTATCTAGGTGAGGAGTAAGAGGTCCTGGGCACTCTGTGCTTCTGAAGGATGAGACTCATCTCTTATTCATCTTTATCTCTCATTGGTTGGATGTATGGCCCAGTGCCTGGCACAAAGCAGAGTCCACACAAGTTAATTGGATCAGATTGAATGGAGTTGGGAAAAAGCTAGCGCAAAATCTCTTCTGACAACATTAGACAAAGTTCAACTTGTGAATGCTTCCTTAAAGGTGGAGGAATGGCAACTTCTGGATTCCCTTCTGTGGCTTTTTTTTTTTTTTTCAGAATGCCTGGTAGCATACATGCATGCATTCATTTGTTCCCAAGCTCCCCTTGGAATGTACAGAGCATTGTATATGGGACATGGGAAACATCCAAGTTTTCAGTCCCAACTCTAGGAATTTTACTTTGAGGAAACCTCCTTCCAAAGAGTTAGAATCAGTTGGCTGTAGTTGTTTAATCTGTCCTCAGTGTTGGCCTCTATGCCACACTCTTTGAACAGGAGTAGAAAGGTCCCCAATGTGGTTGCAAATTGGCTCTTGTGTTCATCTTGGCTAATTTAAAAACACTCAATATTTTTCCAAACTGAATTTAGGGCTTTTGATTGAAGCCTGAGTCATTTACTGTGGCAGAACATATCACTACTATAGGAAAAACTAGAACTTAGAAATACAAAGCCCCTTGAAGTAATCCAATGTAGGATAATTACATTATTAAATAAAGCTGTGGGTCTCAAATTATTCTACTGCTGTTGTACATGTGAGGATAATAATGTGAACTGTGCTGAGCAAAAAATGTGTGACAAGAGGGAGCATGTCTGAATAATATGTTTACGTTTAAACAGAGGCTACACAAAACAGGAAGATTGATTTGGTTTCTACATTGTAGTGTTCTAAGTGGGCACAAAGCTGTTGGTGATTCTCTGTGAAGACTATTCTCATTAATGGCAATGGGATATCCAGACTCCATGCCAGATGACGAATAAGTTTTAATAATGCAGACAGCCTCCACTGTGATTTTCATATACCAACAGGGCAAAGGGTTTTCTTTCTTCCTTTGAGAATCTTTATGGCCTATAGGCCTTGCAGAACAGCATACCTGAATGGAGGGTCATGTGCTTTCAAAACTGGGTTTAAAAAAAAAAACAGGAGATGTAAAAAAGTAATGGTTTGGAGTCCTTCAGTACGATAGAAGAGCTAGATTGGGTGGTGGTTGGATTTGGGTTTTATTTTTATTGTCTTTAATAGAGTGTTTTTCTAGGTAATTCAACTGAGCTTTAACGTTGGAATTGGGCTCATTTATCTTCTTTTGTTAATGTTTTAATGGCCAGAGCTGAGTATTTGGGTGCCAAGCTAGTTTTCATTATGGCAACCTGAAAGTGGTTAAAAAATAGACTGTGGAGTTAACACCCTATTAATTTGGCCAAAGGAAATGTGGGAAAGCCTAACCACCAACTTAAGGCATCTTCTGTACATTATAAAATGCTTGCTGCTTAAAGAGGAAACATCTAGGACACTAGGATGCAATTTCTTGCTCTCTGTGTAAATTGTCTTTTAAGTTTAGGGAGGACAAAAATGGTCTAGGCATGATAAGTCGAAGAGGAAAGAAGTGGAACTGGGAATTAACAAAAGGATATTTCTGGGACTTTCTTTGGAAATGGTCTCCTGGTCAGGGAAGCAGGCTGCAACCTAACATGTTTTAGATTAGTGTGTATTAAAAATGTATTTAGGAACATAAAATATTTAGGATTCTTGAATTACTTGTTTGATACCAAATGCCGTTGGCTGTACCATGAAGGATAGTCACATTACCTCTGACAAATCGTGCCTCAGAGCAGTCTTCTGTTTGCTTACTCCCTCTAATTGTGCCAAGTTAGGTTTCCAAAATTCATTGAGCTACCAGCTTCACTCCATTGAGGGGGAATGGGGGATGGAAAAGGTTGGAAGAGGAAAGGCGGCTTGGGAAATGGGAATCCAATACACTAAGGAGCCTCCGTGGCAAATCCATTCCATCGTGTTAAGGGAGTCAAATTAAATCTTAGCATGTACTTGAGACGTTATCTTCACTGCTCAGTCAACAGAAAATTCTTCACATTTTTAACTAGCACGTAAATAGCAAGATCTGTAGTCTTACTTTAGGGGGCAAAAGCACTATAAGAATTAAAACCCGTTTTTACTGTGAAGTGACTTTAAATGCCACGCATCCCGTGGAATTGGCTAGAAATGGAGAAATCTTTAGTCATCCCAGGATGGGAGCAGGGTGGGAGATGACTGTAGAAAAGGCTTAAATGACCAATTTTCCAGAAAGAAGAGGATATGACCAAGCTGGTTTCTGGTTCTACTTCAGTTTTGTCATCTTTGAAATGGGTCTAAGAATAGTTAACTCAGGGAATCTTTATTTATAGGTATTGGATGAGATAATGTCATTAAATTCATAGGTTACTATCTGAATCTCAGGGTTCTCTCCTGCTATCTACTTTAGAGTGGAGGAGAATGAGTAATCCAGATCTTCTTAATGGTCTTCTGGCCCAACTCTTCCTTGAAGGTATCCAGCAGGAGCTATAGGGCCATTATTGTTTCTAGACAAAGAATTAAGAAGAGTTAGGAATGTACGCAGGTACTCAGAAGGGACTGTAGAATACATTCGCACCTCATTCTCTCGTTTTTCATTCCAGTGTTATGTAATAATAGGAATCAGTTTTTTGGATGCCTTCTCTGCGTCAACCATTGAACTCTAATACCTGCAGCATCCTATCTACGCTGTGAAGTGGATTCTTTTGTTCCATTTGACTCATTTTTTTTTTTTTTAGACCAGGATTAACATGGACAATAATGCAGTGCAACTGCATTTGAACCTTGGTCATTAAGACTCTAAGGCTGTTGCTTGCTGGGCACAGCAGCACACACCTGTAATGTCAGCAGCTCAGGAGGCTGAGGTAGGAGGGTAACTAGTTCAAAGCCAGCCTTAGAACTTAGCAAGGCCCTAAGCAATTTATTGAGACCCTGTCTTTAAATAAAATATAAAACAATGGTTGGGGATGTAGCTCAAATAGTTAAGCGCCCTGGGGCTTAATTCCTGGTACCAAAAATAAATAAATAAATAAATAAAATAAAGTTGGTGCTTTCTTAGTTCTCCTTTAGTATCTCCCAACATGGAACCTCCAGAGATGGTGTACCATTAAAAATCATTTGTTTTAGGTCCAACACAATCCTTGGTTCTCTTATAAGAGAAACAGAAGTTAAGCAAGTGTATCTGCCTCTAAAAAGTGTTGGCAATCCTGGTGTTTATTGTATAAGATAAGAATTATGCAATTCAGCATCAAATACTGATGCCTAATAAAGATTTAACATTATGTCACAGGTAGTAAGTTTAGTAATCTTTAGTTCAGAGAATTAGAGTTAGCCTATTAAAGATATTACAGAACAACTACCCTTTAAAAATTGCCATCCTCATTTCAGAAAAAAACAAAACAAAAAAGGATATTATGATGCCAGATGAAATGAGGAAGAATAAAGCCTTCAAAAGAAAGTTGGAGTTTTCATCCATATCAGTGTTGCTCATTTCTTCTTTCTGCTATGGAAGGCTGATATGTGGGAACCCAGGGCCCTCTGGTTTTTAGAGGGGTTCAGCCATACAGGTTCTCTGCCAGGAGAAGGTAAGAGAGGAGAGTAGGGCAGGTGTTCATTCTCTGCTCCTTCATGAGAGATCCTTCCGGGTTGGTGGTTGTCACTTCCAAGGAAGGGTTGCTGCTGCTCAAAGGGTCTGCTCTGATCCTGGTAACTACTGCCACCTCTTCTTTGGCCCATTAGCCTGGGGAGGTGCTGGCTGAGCAGCTGTTGGCCTAGGTTCCTGTACTGTCTATCCCTTATGCCTCTTTACATCCCATCAACACCTTTCTCATCAGTTTCTTTATAAATCCTCCCCTCAGATTATCATTATACAAGTATCCCATCTGTCTCCTGCTAGCATCCTGACGGATACAAAGATAGTTCTTGAAATCTAGTAAATCTGGTTTTATAAAACCTTGCTGCACTGTCCTCATTTTTTTTGTTTCACAACTGACCAATGAAAGCTTCATCTTTACCATCCTGTTTGTCCTGACATTCTTGGATCTTTGAGTGGCAACCACTTACCTGTAGAGTGAAACCTTTTTACTTGCCCTGGGGCTGTACCATTAACAAAGAAAAATAATGTGTAATGGAGCACAGTTGAACAAACTGGTCAGTTCCTCCCATAGCAGCATGTCTGAGAGAGGTTTCAAATAAAGGGAGTGGCCAGCAGAGCCAGTCTCAAAGGTGGCATTCCCCCACCCCCTTACCTGAGTTTCCCAGTGCACATCATAGGCACACATGCCTTCCTAGGGCATGATCTAAAGTGGCTATAGTTGGTCTTTCTAAAAATTGACACAATAGTTTTTTTTTTTCATTATTAGTTTCCATCTTGATGAAAATTTTCCACTCTCTGGAACCATCTGGTATTTTAGTTTCACAATTTCTTCAGCTATCATCATTTATTGTGGTTTTGTGTTCCCAATATGTTATGGTTTAGATATGAGGTGTCCCACCAAAAGCTCCTGTATTAATGCAGGACTGTTCAGAGGTGAAATAGACTATGAGAGCTGTAACCTAATCAGTCCATCCTAGTTTGAATGGGCTAGTGATAACTGTAAGCAGGTTGGGAGTGACTAGAGGAGATGGGTCACTGGGAGTGTGGCCCCTTCCACTGGCTTCCTGGTTGCCATGAACAGAGCAGCAAACCTCCACCACATAATGTGGTGCCTCACCCTAGACCCAGAGCAGTGGACCCTGCCAACCGAGGACTAAATCTCTGAAACCATGAGCCAAAATAAACTCCCTCCTCTAAGTTGTTCCTGCCAGGTATTTTGGTCACAGTGACACAAAGCTGACTAACACACAACATTTATCAGGTTTCAAATGCTACAAGGCACATTCTAAAAATCTGAGCACTGAGGGAAGATTGAGGTAAATAAGCCATGCTTTTCTTTTCTCATTCCTTCCCTCCTTTGCCAGCCTTCTGATATTACCAGTCAAGTGTTTATTGTCCTTGGAATTTAGCTTATTATACCTCTTCTCAGCAATACTGTTGTGTATCATGTGGTATGATAGGAAAGGTTCCATTCGTGTCCTGTCTCCTGAGGGATGATATATAGTAAAGATAGAGGTTCAGCTGTGTGTACAGAGACTATAATTACAGATGTTCAAATAAGTTGGAGTTCAAAATCTGTCTCCTGTCATACCCTACAAGGTGGATGGTTCAGGGCTGGAATGGTGGTTAGGGATCAGGTTTCTGTGTCTCATTTGTCTGATCCAAAGCTATATAGTCACTCCCTTTGAGTGCATGACCTGGAACACGAAATTTCACTAATGCATAGCATGGGTCATAATTTGGTCACATGGCTGCACCTGGATGTAAAAAAAAAAAAAAGCAGAAACATGGTGTCTTACTCTGTGCAAATTTTCAACTTATCATTAAGGAAGTGTAGATATTGGGGGAAAGTTAGGCATAGTTGGGAAGTGTTAAATTCCCCTTATGTCAGGTAAGACATTTTCTTACAAATAAGCCAAAGGGGATGTACAGTTCCACTGAACTCAAGTTACTCTGAGACATCTAAATTGATAACAAGGAATTGGGTCTCAATGAATTTTTGAAATCAAACTAGAATATAGTCATGAACTTTAGAGGCGAGTACAGAAATCCTAGTGGAGAATGGTATCTTTAAGGAGTGATATGCAGAGAAAGAAGACCTGAATCTAGACTCCATCTATGCATATTTGTTTCTTACATTTTTCCAATTGGGAGATGGAATGAGGAAGAAGAGAAATTGAACAAAATAAAGTAGAGGTGGTAGATATTGGGTAGATGTTCTCCATGAATCTCTTACATATCTGTGCATCTTGTAAGCAAAGCCACTGACTGTCTTTGTCCTAGACTATCTTTTAAAGTTGTTTATATAGTGAACAACTTGAGAAGACAAAGATAGTGTCTTGTTCTAGAACAAGGAGCTAGTATGCTATTTTTTTAGTATTAAAGATTTAGGTTCCCCCTTCTCCAAAACAGACCATATTTTAGGACGCAGAGCAGGTTTTAGCAAATGCAAAAACAACAACAACAACAACAACACAAAAATAAACAACAACAAGAAAAAAACATGGTAACTCCTTGTGCTTTATCAGATCCTAATGAAATTAAATAACAAATCCATAACAAGATAAAAAAGAGAAACCACTTTAACACATGGTGCTTTTGAATATAAAGAAAGGGTCACAGAAGAGATCAGGGGAGAAATTTAAAAATTCTTAGAAACCAGTTAGAACAGAGATACAACATATCAAAATCTCTGAGACACTATGAAGGCAGTTTTAAGAAGAAAGATCATACGTTGAAAAAACAAGAGATTCCAAATAAACGGTCTTTTGTAACATCTTAAGGCCTAGAAAAGCAAGAACAAATTAATTCCAAAACCAGGAGAAGATAGGTAGTAATATCAGAACTGAAATTAATGAAATTAAAAATTAAAAAAATACAAAGAATCAAAGCAACAAAAGTTGGTTCTTTCAAAAGATAAAGATTGATAAACACATAGCCAAACTAACGAAAGTTTGAGAAGACCCAAATCAACAAAATTAAAAAACGAAAAAGGAGATATCACCACAGATTTTGGAAATCCAGAGAATCATTAGAAATTGTTATGAAAATGTATACTCTAATAATAAACTGGAAAATCTAGCAATTTCTAAACACAGATTACCTACCCAAATTGAACTATAAGGATATAGAAAACCTAAATAGACCAATATCAAGTAACCAATATCAACAGAGAAAAGCCCTAGATCTGATGAATTCTCAGTTGAGTTCTACCAGACCTTTAAAGAGAACTAATGCCAATCTTAAAATTATTCTATGAGAGAGAACACTCCCAAATTCATTCTTTGAAAGCAGTATCACCCTGACACCAAAATCAGATAAGGACACATCAAGGAAAGAAAACTACCTGCCAATATCCCTGGTGAATATAGATGCAAAAATTCTTAATAAAATATTAGCAATCTTTATTCAAAAGCACATTAAGAAGATTATTCACTGTGATCAAATTGGTTTCATCCCACAAATGCAAGATTGTTTCAGCATGCTCAAATCAATAAATGTATTCATCACATAGATAGAATTAAGGATAAAAAAGATCACACAATCATCTCAATAGATGCAGAAAAAAGCCTTTGAGAAAATCCAGCACCCTTTCATGTTAAAAACACTGAAGAAACTAGGCAAGAGAAAGAATTTAAAGGAAATAGGAAAGGAACAAGTCAAACTATCTCTGTTTACTGATGACATGATCCTATTCTTAGAACACCCCCAAAATTTCCACCAGCAGATTCTAGAGCTTATAAAAAATTGAGCAAAGTTGCAAAATACAAGGTCAACATACAAAAATCAATACCTTTCCTATACTCTGATAATGAATTTTCTGGGAACAATATCAGGCAAACAATTGAATTCACAATAGCCTCAAATAAAAATTCACTGAAGAAAGAAATTGAAAAAGATATCAGGAGGGCTGAGGTTGTGGCTCAGTGGTAGAGCGCTCGCCTAGCATGTGCTAGGCCCTGTTTAAATTCTCAGCACCACATAAAAATAAATAAGTAAATAAAATAAAGGTATTGTGTCTAACTACAACTAAAAAATAATAATAAATATTAAAAATATATATATCAGGAAATGGGAGGCCCTCCCATATTCTTGGATAGGCAGTGTTAATATTGGCAAAATGGCCATATTACCAAAAGTGATCACAAATTCAGTGTGACCCCCACCAAAATACCAGTGACAGTCTTCCCAGAACTAGGAGGAAAAATGTCCTAAATTTCCATTGGAATAATAATAGACTCAAAGCAGTCAAAATAATACTAAGCAATAAGAGTGAGGTCAGAGGCATCCTGACCTCAAATTATGCTGCTGAGCTATGGTCACAAAAACAGCATGGTATTGGTATAAAAATAGGCCCGAAGGCCAATGGAATGAAATAGAAGAAATAAATTCATATTGTATAGTCATTTGATCCTTAACAAAGTGCCAGAAGCACACATTGGAGGAAAGATAGCCTTTTTAACAAAAGATGCTGGGAAAACTACATGTCTATATGTAGAAGAACGAAACTAGATCCCTATCTCACTCTACACAAAAACCAACTCAAAGCAGATCAAAGAGGTAGGAGTTAGACCAGGAACACTGCAACTGCTAGAAGAAAACAGGGTTAACATCCCAACATATTGGTACAGGCACCAACTTCCTTAATAAGACTCATAAAAAAATAAAATCAAGAATCAAGTAGGATGCTTTAAAAACTTCTGCACAGCAAAGAAAACAATTAAAAGTGTGAAAGGAGAGCCTAAACACTGGGAAAAATGTCTTTGCCAGCAACTCTTAGAAGATTAATATCTGAAATATATAAAGAACTCAACACACACACACACACACACAAACACACACACACCAGTGAATACATGGGCAAATGATCTAAACAGACATATCTCAAAAGAAGAAATACAGACATCCATCAAATATATGAAAAAATTTTCATCATTATTAGCAATCAGAGAAATGCTAATCAAAACTATACCGAGATTTCTTCTAACTCCAGTTAAAATAGCAATCATCAAGAATACAAATAACAATAATTGCTGGTGAGGATATTGGGGGGAAGGTACATTGTTGGTGGGACTGAAAATTAGTACAACCAATTTGAAAAGCAGTATGGAGATTTCTCAAAATGCTGGGAATGGAACCAACATATCTCACGTATCTCTCCAAAAGAACTTTAGCTCATTATAGTACTAATGCATATCAATTTTATAGCAGTGCAATTCACAATATCCAAGCTATGGAAGGAGCCTATGTGTCCATCATTAGATGAATGAATAAAGAAAATGTGGCATACACAGTGGAATTTTATTCAGCCATAGAGAAGAATAAAATTATGATGTTTGCCAGTAAATGGACAGAATTGGAGAACATCATTCTAAATAAGCAAGAATCAGAAAGTCAAAGGTCAAATGTTTTCTCTTGTCTGCAGAAGCTAGAGAGAAATGAAGAATTTTTTAAAAATGTAAATGTCATGAAAATAGAAAGAACAGTAGAGTACAGGAAGAGGATCAAGGAGTACAGAGGAGGAATGGGAAAGGGGAGGAACTGCAGAATGGAACTGACCAAATTATGCTGTGTGCATACATGAATATATCACAATGAATTCCACTTTCATGTATAACAATAATGCACCCATTAAAAACATACACAAATTGAATAAAGTCCAGAAGAAGGTCAGAGGGAGGGAGGAGAAGAGGAAAGAGGTCACCACTGAGGATTGAAATTGAGCAAATTATGTTATCTGCATCTATGACTATGTCAAAATGAAGTCCACTATTATGTATAATATAATGCAGTAATAGAAACATAAACAAGTGAAGATTTAGATTCACTAAGCTCAAGACTCTTCTTCTTTAACACATTCCAATGTGTGAGCAGCTTTCATCTATCGCTCCTTGTGTCTTTTGGGGGGTAAATAGATATTATAAGGCCCACACAAATGGTGGAACATTGATTACTGTTAGCACCATGAGCAATAAACCATCCTTTGTGTCCAGGAGTCTCTTAGGCACTGTCTGATCCATGAAACTGTGGTAGGCAAATTTGAGTAAAATTTGGTCACAAAAACAGCATGGTATTGGTATAAAAATAGACATGAAGGCCAATGGAATGAAATAGAAGAGAAAAATTCATATTGTATAGTAAAATCACAGACCCTTCTCAGTTCTTAACACGAGGGAAAGTTCAAGTCAGAAGTAGCATTGTTTATTATCAAATGATACAAAGGGGTCAAGGAAAATTAAGCATAAGAAAATGCCTTGAGTTAGTGACTAATACAATGGTTCTCAAACTTTTTTGGATTCAGGAATTTTTACACTCAAATTACTGAGGACCCCAATAAGTTTTGTTTATGTGAGTGATACATATCAATATTTATGGTTTTGGAAATTAAAACTGAGAAATAATTTAAAATGCTAAATTCACTTAAAAATAATAATATGACATTCACATGAAAAAAAAATGTCAAGCTGAACTGTATAGCTTACACCAAATTAAGTCAAAATTGGTCAGAATCCTAAATGTAAACCATTAAAGTATAAAATTTTTGATGCTTTTGTTGTTGTTTTGCATGGTTCTGGGAATTGAACCCAGGTCCTCAAGCTTGGTAGGCAAATGCTCTACCACTGAGATACTTTCTCAGCCCATCAAAGTAAAAAACTTTTGGATGAAAACATAGAAATTCTTTGTGACCTCAGATTAGGCAAACAGTTCATAGATATAAAAAGCAAAACCACAATCCATAAAACAAAAAGCTGACCAATGGAACTTAATCAGATTTTAAACTTTTGTTTTATTAAAGAAACTGTTAGAAGAATTCGACAAAGTGGGAGAACATATTTTCAAGCCACATATTTGTCAAAAGACTTGAATCTAGAAGTTTCAAGAACTCTCAAAACTCAATAGTAAGAAAGCAAACATCACAATTTTTTAAGTGGACAAAAGATTTAACATCAACTTCTTTGAAAAAAGATATACAGGTGGCAAATTAGCACCTGAAATGATGTGTGATATCATTAGTCATTAGGGAAAGGAAAACTAAAAAGATGATGAGAAATTACTATGTACATATTAGGATGGCAGTAATTAATTTATAGGGTCAGTATCAAGTGCTGGCAAGCATGAGTAACAACTGGAACTCTCATATGGTGCTGGTGAGAATGCAAAATGGCGCAGCCTCTCCAGAAAATGGTTGGGCAGTTTCTCAAACATTGCGTAGCAATCCCTCTCTTAGGTGTTTACTCTAGAGAATTGAAAATGTGTGTTCACACGGAAACCTGTGCATGCAAGTTTATAGTAGTTGTGTTTGTAATCACCAAAATCGAACCTGCCCAGATGTCCCTCAGTCAGTGAATGGATAAACAAAGTTTGGTGGCCATCCACACCATCAAATTCTATTCAGCAATAAAAGGTAATAAGCTGTTGACTCATGCAGCAACATGGGTGGATCCCAAAAGTATTATGCTGAGTGAAAGAAACAATCTAAAAGGTTTTTATACCATATGATTCAATTTACATGACATTTTAAGAAAGAAAACCAAAGCAAGAGCTGATCAGTTGTTGCCAAAAGTTGGTGTGGAGTGGGGGGAATGTAACAAATACAACATAATACAAAGGGCTTTCGAGGGTGATGGACTGGTCTATATCTAGTGATTGTGGTGATACTGGTTTTATGATTCTGTCCTTGTGTTAAAATTCACAGCACTGTATACCAAAAAAAAGGAAATTTTACTCTAAATTAATTACAATAATAAATTAAAATACCAATATAAACCCACTATGAAAATGTAACACATTTTAATGAAAATTAACTATATTCTCAAAAACAAAAAGATCAGTGGAAACAGTGGCATGGTTTTATGTTTTTTGTAAATCTCTTTACTGTCTGGCTTAATAGAGAGCTGGATTCACGTATGTGTTTCTGCATTCAGACAGTTGTGATATCACATGTCACAGGTCTGGAAAACCCCACTGCACACTTGAAAGAGAATGAGAGTGAGAAAAAAAGCCTATGTCTTGATATGATTAGAATTGCTGTTTTCACCCACTGGACCACCTGAAGGGGTCTCAGGGATTTCCAAGGCTTCCTGGACTTTACTTTAAGAACCACTAATAAAACATGTCGTCCAAAATTTCATTCATTTTTTTCAAAAACTTGTCCCTCCCATCTCCACATATCCCCATTGTTTCTGTAATGGCTTTGTAAAAAGTGATCCACTTATTGGCTTAAATTTATTTAAAGAGGAAACTTTCTATATCTCCTATAAGTAGAAAACCAGTACCACTTTTCCATAAATAGAGCAACAATAAATAAACAACGAATAACTTTATGTAAAGTTTCCCTGTGAAAGACCTGAATTCATCTAGGCATGCTACACTTTGGAAAACATCAATATAGAGAAGTAATGACACATAGCTAAATCTGGCATTACTTCATTTGTGCCAACCCATTGAATCCAGGCAATTAATGTAAGAGTAGACAGTGTAATCCTTTTTTTTTTCTTTTCATCAATGAAAAAAAAAATTGAAACTCAGGGAGTATAAAGAAGTTGTCCTATGTTTCATTGGAAGTAAATTCCAGGGCTGAGATTTGAACCCAGGCATTCTGGCTGCAGTCTAAGGTGCTGTGTTGGTAGAAAAGAAACCCAGGTCCTCATCTAAATCCTGCCATAAGTTGATACCAGGACATGCCACTGAAGCTCATTGTCCTCATCAATAACATGAGATGGACTGAATCTGTGGGTATAAATGAAAATGTACCTTTGATGGTACCAGGCAGGTCAGGGAAGAGTGGACTAAATATAATGTGATAATGAGTGGTGGGGATTTTACATCTTGTCTAAAGAAGGCATCTGCTGCAGCTTAGTTTCAAGTGGTTTTTTGTTATTGGTTTTGGTTTTGTTTTATTTTTTTTTCTTTTTCTTTGTTTTATTTTATAAGAGAAAGTTGAAGTCTGGACATTTTTGTTTAAATTTCCAATTCTTTAAACAGTTGGAGGGACCAGGCATACACACCGGCTGGCTGGTCTGTGATTTCTTGACTAGATTATCTCCTCTGACTTAGAGGATTCATGATTAAATGGGCTGTTTTTGTACAGTGGTAGAAACAAAATCCGAATTACAGAAATAATTTTAAACAACGATGAAGGGGGATAAGGACTTAAAAAGTGTCTTAACACAGCCTACATAAATATTGATTAAGAGCTGGGTTAATCGAAAAGTCAAGGTACATTAATAGAATAACAAAGTGTATTTCTTTGTGTTCCTTTTGTGTTGTATTAAAGCAAATCAGCAATATTTATCCAGTGCTAATTCTCAGTTTGCAGAGAGCTAATGTAATCATGAGATGAGCTTATTGAAATTCTTTTCTTAGACATAGAGACTTGCCCAAGAATGGTACATATTAGGAACTTTAGTCAGCACTTGCTCAGAATAGTAAATATGAGCATGTGATTTATGCCACTGTGTGTTCAAAGCAATGTTTCCTGAGACATTTTCTACTTGTGTGTTGACTGTTTTGTTTTTTGGAGATTGGTTTGCTGTTTCGCCCTCCTCCACTTATCAGATTTCCTTTTAAATTCTGGCATTTAACAATGTTGCAGGGCCAGTTTCTCTGTGAATCCATAATAAAACATACTGGTTGTTTCACAATTAATACAAACTGGGGTTTATGGTTTGCATGTTTATGTGAATTCCTGCATTTTTTTTTATGTGTGTGTGAGAGAAAAGGAACAAGCACAGAATCTATAGACTGAATCTTGAAAGATGAGTTGATTCATCAGTGACATCAGAAGGATTGTATTTTCTCTTGGTTAATAAACTATTTGTTTGGCGGGTGGTTGTAAGCCTGCCAGAGCTAGTCATGCCATTTCTTGGAAAAGATCTGAAGCAACTGGTAATTGAAATGATAATCATTTGATCATAGTCAGAGCTATTTGAAAATAACACTCATCTCCAAACTTGTCTATTCTAGGAAACCTTATTTGGTCAGAATGTTGCCAAATTCCATTTTTACTAACGTTGAGACTGATATATCATACAACTTAATTATTTTCCAGTACATTCTAGATTTGATTGCTGGTATGTCCTGTCCAGAAGCTGTTCCCATATGCTTTGAAACAATACCCAGTCTGAGTTTTTATTCTGACATTTAGTAATCACCATGTAATAGCTATAAAATGCATGACAACTACAGATCTTTTATTTCAAGAGGATAGTGTGGTGAGTCTGGATGAAATCACCCGTTGAAATGGTACTTTGTAATGTGCCCCATTGTTGATAAAGTATTGAAATTTTTTTTCTTGAGAAGAAGATGAAAACACATTTTCCACTTAGTTTCTCCTTTAGTGGAAGTTCATATTTGATCATGATAAGGGGAAAGATTCCATTACCAAAGTTTTACTTTTCATTTTTGATAGAGTATTTGTTACTTTCTGCTGCCTAGTAAACTTTCTTTCAAGAGCAACTTGGGACTGGGTGAGGAAAAGTGAAATTTTAGATCCTACCTTAAAACTTTTTAGAAACTTAAATCAGGGCTTCTTATTATGTGAAGCTTATCTTAATAAACCCCTTTTGGTTTGAATCGAAGTGGTGTTTGCAGTGGTGTGTGTGTGTGTGTGTGTGTGTGTGTGTGTGTTGGGGGTGTGGGGGTGTGTGCATATGTGTAGGTGGGGGAAGGAGGAAAGAGTTATGTTTAACAGTAAAATTAGCCAAAATTAGTTGTGAATTCCTTGTCTTTAATAGCTTAGAGACATCTTCCTGTTGTTGTTTTGTCTAAAATATTTTGAAGGTTTTGTAAGCTTAGGGGTTTTCACAGCTAAGCCTTCTTCAGAAATGTGAAGTAAAAGAAATAAAAGGAGTCAGTGCAAGTTGAAATGTCAAATGCTTCAAATAATTTAACTTAAAACCCAGTGAGACAATCTTTATAAGCCTTTTTCAAAGAATTGTTGGGCAAGGGAGCCTTCCCTTTGTTCCATGTATGGATATCTATTAAATATCTTGCTGGATTAATTCTGAAGCAGAAAAGTTGGTTGTTTCCTGGAAGCAATTAGAGATGCTTAAAATTCAAATTTATGATCCATAGGAGGAACTTAAGTTTCAACTTCTTCTCTTAGATTCAAAGACTTTCTCCTCACTCCACCCTCTCACCCCCTACCCCATATGCATTAAAAGAAAAAAATCAGTTCATTTCTCAACTTACAAAGTTTTCAAGAAACATGAGAATGTGTAAGTTTCTTTCAGTGGGAAGCACATAACATTTATGAAGTATTTCTTTTGGGATTACATCACAGTTTTATTTAATTTTTAGGACAAAAGTTAAATTCAATATTTGTGTATAAGCCAAGGGAAAATGTACCATAAACATAGGAATTTTGGGGTGAGTCAGAGTTCCAAGAATCCTAGATTTACTTAGACCATTTATATGGAGACAGGCTAACGATTAGTCATCTAGCCCTTGCTTTTTACATTTGCAATTAATTGCACCTAAAAATCAGCTTTTGCCCAAGTGGTGAGATTAAGGTAGAGTGAGCTTTGCAAACAGCATTCAAAATGGCTATTAGGATTACTGCCTATTTTTTTTTTTTTTTGGATACTTTCTAATTGTGTAACAAATATATCATTTAAATTATTGTTTAAATAACCAGCAGTGAAAAAAACAATAAATCTCCAGTGAGTTATTGGAGATCCTCTGATATTGAAAAACACACTGCCTGCTTATCTAAGGTTAAACATTCACATGGCATTTCAGGTGGGCTGTGTGGGAGAGTGTATCATTTATCTTTAACCCATAAATAATATTTTTTGCCCATCTCACCTCTTGTAGGATGAAGTCATTGCTGTTTCTGAAAAGGTGATCGTGAAGCTTGAAGACCTGGTCAAGTGGGTCCATTCTGATTTCTCCAAGTGGAGATGTGGCCTACGAGCTGGGCCAATGAAAGCAGAGACATTGGGAAGAAATGGACAGCGAGAGGCTCTGCTGAAGTACAGGCAGTCCACCCTCAACAGTGGACTCAATTTCAAAGATGTTCTCAAGGAAAAGGCCGACCTTGGTAAATATGATTCTTGCTTCTAAATCCAATGCGTGGGTATAGATCGTAACCTACCTTTTTAGTTGTAGATTTTTTTTCTAGTGAAGTGTGTCTCCATGTGTGTATTAACACTTTATGCTGAAAAGGGACTGAGAATACAGATGGAGAGATGTTAGTGGGGTGGGTGAGGAATGGTTGAACAGGTGTTCCCTGTCGGATCACAGAGCCCTGTGCTGAGTGATGTCCTTAAACAACTTATAGGGCACCATCAAGACATGAGACTTAAATTCAGGCACCTAAAATTGAATTGATGAAGAGTTTAAATATTTGCTGTTAAGTAGTCAGTGCCCCATCTATTAATGCCATGTCAGAATTTTGTGTTTTACAATGGGTAGAGGGCCAAGTGAGGAAAAGAGATGAGTTACTTAATATGAAGTGAGAGAGCTACCGGAGGCAGGGGATCCATGGATTTGGCAGTTTATGAAGTGGATTTCCTTGAGCTCTTAAGCATTCAACTGTGTTCTTTTCTTTTTTACCTCTCCCTCTTCTACTATAAGTTTAAAGGAGAAAAGGAGCTTTGGAGTGTGACTAGTGCTTGAACACTAACTCTGACACCTACTTAGCTGTGTGGCTTTAAGCAAATAATTTAACCCCAAAGCCTCAGTTTCCCCTTGTGAAAAATAGCGTCATTGTGAGAAGAGAGGTGTAAAGAGTCCAGCCTGGTGATGACAGACACAAGGGACTGCATAATTGATTCTGTTGCTGTAACACTTTCTTCTTCCTCCATGATTTCTTTCTTTGTTCTTTTCCTTTTGTTAATATCCTCCTGTTGCCTTCACTGACTTATTCTCTTAGCATTGCTCAAGACCAAAAAGTTGTTGACCTCTGATTTAGCCTAGTTATTTCCTCTTTAGGCAAAGAGGAACTTCACTTTTAACATATTAAGGGATCTTTTTCTTTCATTCTAACACAATGCTGATTTTCGCAGCCCTATTTTATGCCTTAATATGGCAACTTCCTGTTTTTTTTTTTTTAAACCTAGAACTTAACTATTACAAGAAACCTTGATGATTTATTTTAACTGGCATAAAGAAACTGAATAACACCAGTAACTGACTGGGTCTTTCATATGATTCTGGTTTGTGACTAGCTGTGCTGTGTTTTGGGAACAGCATTAATATTGACTTACAGTTTGCCAGTCAACAGTTTACTGATGTCAGAGGGTAATATTTGGGACATGGCAGCCTGATTGTCATGTGCACAATTAAAGAAAAGTATGAAGCCAGGGTTTTCTTTCTAAAGCCAAAGAATTTTTTAATAGTCTTCTTATATATACTGTCACATGCCCCAATTTTGTGAACGCACAATGACTACCCTCATGACGTGTGAAAATGCTGACTAATACATCCGTTCTGTTGCTTTCCTAATGTAGGATCTAAGATGTATTGCCATTGTCTTATGTTTTCCTTAACATTAAAACCTTTCTTTGTTTGATTTTTTTTTTTAGTTGTGGAATATACTGTTACTAATAAAAAAAATTAAACAGGAAACCCACGGGGGACAAAAGGATGTGTAGATGGTTAAGCTTGATGTCACACATATAAACAAGAGTATTTATAGCAGGGTTGTTTTGTGTTTCAAGTGGATAGTTTATTAATGAGCATGAAAAGAAAACCAATTTCTTAATTCCATCAAAAAGATTTAGAGACTTTGATCTCTTGGATTCTAAAAAATATCCATAATCTACCTTTTTTACAAATTGATTCCAGAAGAAGTGGGTTTATAGACAATATTCAAAATACTTGCAGGTGGTTTGGCCTGGAAAATCTAGTTTAGTGGTTTTTAAATCTAGTTACTCTCCAGATTCACTAGGGGAATTTAAAAAGCAATACTGATTACTGGGTTCAGCTTCCTCAGATTCTTCCAGGTTGGACTGAGGCAAGGCCCAAGAATGTGTGCTGATAAAAGTCTTGCTAAGTAATTCAGAATTTTTTTTTTCCTAGTCTTGAGAGACAACTCCAAGATTAGTGCTGAGGACAGGAAAATAATCAACAGGAGATTTGGTGGGCAAGAAACACCATGTACCTTTTCTTTTTTTAATGTAAACTACCCCTTTAAGGATAGAATTTAGGGCCTTGAAATTCTACTCAGTCGGTATGAACTGTGGGGAATTTGAGACAAATAGCTTTTGTAATTGGAATGCACACTGTGTTGTAATAATGTGGAAAGAGAAACAAAAACTTTCCTTAATGTAATGAGTTTCCATTATCTGCCTGATCTAAGGTTTGTAAGTCGACATTGTCAGGAATTATACTGGGGAGAGAGGGGGTGTCATTTGCTGTACACAATCCTGTCCCACCAACTCTCTCTTTAGCCTCTTCCTTTCTCTGTATGTGACATCAAAATATTTGTTGTCTCTACTTTTCTTTCTACACAGTGGTTTTCTTATCTCTCTTTCTCTTGGCCACACTGAAACCATCTCCAATACCACATTGTTAATGGAAGTTCACACACTTATTAGGTTTTTCCTTCTGTAGAACCCTTCCAACTTCTCATTGTTCTTACCAAAGAAAGATGAACTTTGAGATTACCTAAGACCCTCCTCTTTTTTTTTTTTTTCCTGGTGAAAGTAAACAAAGAATGCAAAGATCTCACCTTTCTATGGATAAAGTAAAATTCTTAACATGTTATTTTTTTTTAACTGAGTGATTTCATCCTGTTACAAAATTAATAATAAAGAAAGAAATTAGGTTGATTTTTAAAGAAGGGACTTTAAAATATCCAGGGTAATTAAATAACTCTTCTTGCTCTGTGTTTAGGTAGAATAAGTTCCCTTTAATCCCAGTTTGTGTCACTTCCTGTCTCTGAATAGTAAAAAAAACCAAGAATGTTCTCACAAATACGCGTCTGCCAACAAATTAATACTCCACAAAGAGAAACTCTGCCTCAAACGGCAGCTTCCAATAATTGCTGTGATTCAAATCACAAGTCTTTCATTTTTTTATACCCCTTCCTTCTTGAAGGGGCACATTTGGACAATATTTGAGGATGACCCATTTGTTTCTTAAAAATCTCTGGAGTTTTCATTTAAGACTCTAAATGACTGTTGACTAAAATTACAGAGAAGTGTAGTGGAAAAACTAGTCATCTTTAAAAAACACTTGTGAGATATGGTAAAGTGGCTTCACATCTTCTCTTTGTCCTTTTCAAAGAAAATTCCATATGAAACCAGTGCAAATTGTGATTTTACTGGGTAAGATGTTTTACCTTCTTTCAGTCTATTTCATGCTGAAGTTTATTTTTAAAAATGAAGAAAAATAACTATGTTAAAATAGAAGGGTTAAGGAATGTATTATTCATAAGCATAACGAACACAAGAACCTGTTTTTCCAGAAGAATCGGGTTGATTAAATCATTCACTACACAAGCCTCTAGTTATTTATTTTTGTCTTTAGAATTACAGTACTTAGCTTTTGTAATAAAGTGGACTTGATACCCATATTTGGTATGGCAGTTGGAAGTAGTCAAATGAAGAATTGCTTCATTTTACAAATTTTTAGCAACTGAGGAATATAAATACTATCAGTTAAACATAGCAAACTTGCTTTTTTTTAATTTCTTGGGCTATAGTTTGAAAAAAAATCAAATTATTTTATATAACACTGCTTCTTACAGAGTTCCTTTAAGTGAAGTATGAAAGCTGCAGTGTAAGCTTTATTGGCCTATAAATATGTCATTATAGTTGGACTACATTTATATGCTTTGGATTGTTGTTTAAGCCAAGAAAATATGTCTCTACAGGTTGACTTTTTATTGAAACCCTTTGAGGCATACAACAGGCCGAGGTTATTAAAACAGCATTTTCATTTTTTTTGCAGCAGACTCATTGTCAATTATGCTGCCACAAACTGTCTGTGGATGGGCAGTTATGAATGGTTTCATCTCCAAATATGCCTTTAGAAAAAGAAATATAAGATAGAGAAGTCTGAACTGAAATTGAGAAAAGAGACCCAGTGTGTGTGTGTGTGTGTGTGTGTGTGTGTGTGTTTGTGTGTGGTTGTGTGTGTGTGTGTGTGTGTGTCTGCATGAATTTAATGATGGAGGTTCCCTCGGCCCAATTTCTGTTTCTAAAGTCGCATAAAATTGAGAAAGATTAGCTTCCCTCTCCCTTCTGGGGCTGGGACTTCCCCCGTACTTGTGCATGGTGGTGTTGAAAGGGCAGTGGACAGGATGTCAGGAGAAGCTTGTCACTCCCTGGAAAAAAGGCGCTGTATGTTTATAACTTTGGGTCCTTTGTGTGTGAAATGAGTGGTAATATGTACCTGGTTTTATCTCATTGGATTTGGAGGAGATTAGCTGAGAACAAATTAATTAGTATCTATGAGTTTTTTTGTGATACTGAAGTCAAAGGTAGTATTTTCATTATATTATTTTTAGAGGGAAATTATATGATAGAGAGCTGTGTGGTACAATGATAGCTTATTTGTTCATTCTGAAGGTCTCTAATCATACACCCATTCTAGTTATTTAAATCAGGGTTTACTCTCAATACTGTTTGCCTCAGTGGAAGTCCTTCAGGTTCTTATATACATATATATCTGTATTTTTATCTCTATAGTTTATCTATAAACTATACCTATATAGTTTATAAACTATGTATAAATATATATATATATATATATATATATATATATATATATAT
>NW_025999864.1:4019847-4065499 GCF_001458135.2 Marmota marmota marmota
ATATATATATATATATATATATATATATATATATATATATATATATATATATCTGTAGATATACAGTCATATAGATATATAATATACTTATAT
Source organism: Marmota marmota marmota (assembly GCF_001458135.2). Classification (NCBI taxonomy): domain Eukaryota; kingdom Metazoa; phylum Chordata; class Mammalia; order Rodentia; family Sciuridae; genus Marmota; species Marmota marmota. The sequence continues at coordinate 4,019,941 of NW_025999864.1, forward strand.
TATTTATATATTTTATAATGTTCTAAAATTGTTTAACTATATATACTAAATATAATAAATAGGCCACTTATATATTTTTAAATGTTATATTTATATACATTATATATAATACATAATGTTTTATATATTTATACAGGTAAGTATATATGTATATTCTAAAACTTTGCATCTTCTGAAAATTCTGTCAAAATAAGCTGGATTGTAAGTGGTCTGTTGTTTAAGTGGCTTCTCAAGTACTCTTTTTAAAAAAAAATGAATATCGTCTTTGCTTAGAAGTTCTTGAGACCTTGTGTTTCAAATGATGGTTTCAGATTCCTTCTGAATTTGATACATCAAGAGGCTTCCTTGGATGTAGCCATGGAAAGAATTCTTACTCTTCCTGGAAGAAATAAATGTTTCTTACAAGAAGCATGTTAAGATGGTGACAATTTGTTATAATAAGGATTTTTTTTTTTTACCTGAGATATCTGAATTTATTAGGATTGAAAACATCCTTCATACCAGGACAATCCTTCCTTCCTTGGTCAATGGAAATTTTGTATGTGTGTTAAAGAGTCTTTTGAAGTATTGTTGTTTATGTTTCACTTTCAATTGCTGGGCCAGGTAAACCCATTTTCTTTGACACTGAAACTTGAGATGTTTCTTAGATGATTTACATTTTTATTATTCTATTCATGAATATTTTAAGAAAGACCTGCAGAACAGACTCCTCACTAAAACAAATTTGGCCTTTATAATATCCTTAAGTTCAAAATAGAAATCAATTACATGTAGGACTCATCAATAATTTAGAAAGATACTTTCCAAAGGATCTTTTCACAAGGTCCTCTGATAATATTGTTGTGTTTACCATGATTCTTTAAAGAATCTACTCATAGCACAATTATCCTGGGTGAGGCATGCTGTCCCAATACCACCATGGCTCTTCCTTCAAGAGATTGCTTTATGCTATTATAAAGTGACAACCCAGAGGACGGGTAAAAGAAGTAAGTTCACACTTCCAGGAATCTGCATCCAAAACATTCAAAATAGTTTATTTTCTTTTGATGTTGTTTTGTTTTGTTTTGGTACTGAGGATGGAACCTAAGGGTTCTCTTACCCCTCAGCTACATCCCCAACCCTTTTTATTTTTTATTTTGAGACAGAGTCTTGCTATGTTGACCAGCCTGGCCTTAAACTTACGGTCGTCCTGCTTCAGCTTCCTGAAAAAATATTCAAAGTTTTAGAACTGTTTAGTAGCAGGACGTTTTCTAAGAACCTGGGAACCCATAATCTTGTAACACTTAAGGAATAAGATGACTCTCTTCATTTGAAAGTTAAAATTCAACTTGACCACCTAATCTAATCATAATGCTTTTAGAATTCCAGGTTCATTTCTCCATTTGATGATGGCCTACAGATTGACAATCAACTGAAGAACATTTTGTAGAATTTAGGAATTTATTCTTACTTTTAGACTTGGAAATGTCAGGGCAGATGTTGGCGTGGGGTGGGGTGGGGGATTAGAACTTCTAGTGCTATGTTCAGTATCTAGGTTACCAGTATTCATCTATAGAATACAATGCATGAAAAAGTATGAAATTCAGGCTTTGGGGGAGCTCTTCATACTATTGTCAGGCTGGAAGGGACCACCAGGGATATGGGTCCAGTTTTCTCCATCTTTTTCTCTAAATAGTCTTCAGTCCCCTTGTTACCTGGCTAAACTACTCCAGTGTTTTCAGTTCTTCTCCAGGACATGTTTTCAAAATTCCTCACCATTCTGGCAACTCATCTCAGGAGACATTTGGGATTTTTTTAGTACTAATTTATTCATTTATATTGTAGGAGCGCAGTTTTGCTAAGAATCCTAGAACTATAGTAGGAGGCTTATAGGGAAATAAAGGCCATGGTACATCCATCATTCATGGCCAGTAGAGCTCTAAGGAACTGACTTGGCACACCCTCCAGATATGTCCTGACACTAGCAAAACTACTAGGTTCTTCCTTATAGCTGTATGGCCTTACCTTTACTAGACCATCAAGCTATTTCACCTTTAAACTCTCTGAAGTTTAGTGACAGTATTATTAAGTACAGATATTCTCTATTGAGTATCATTGTTAATATGGCAGCCACTGTGACTCAATAAGGGCTGTTGGTTCCTTTTAATCTCCTGTAGTTCCTTTAGTTGTATACTGTAGCATTGAAGATATGACTTACCCAAATGGGTTTTGCCCCAATAAAGATCCAGAGTGGAAGACCAGCTTGGTGTCCAATTTCTTCAAGGTGCTTCAGCCAAACAAGATGAAGATTGACAAGTAATTCCCTACCCTAGCAAATGTTGTAGTTTAATTCAGACCCTCCTCCTGAACTTCATCTGCTCTTGTATTTGTTTTTCTGTTTGATTTCTTTGATGGTTGTTGTTTTGGTTTTGGGGATCTGGTTTGGTTTATTTTTTTTTCCTGGTGCTTTGTCCTTCATCAGGTCCTTTAGGGCCATTTCTATGATAAGACTGTGTTGGAGAAGGCACCCAAGTCATGCTTTTCTTTTAGCTTCATTAGTGATAAATGTTAATTTCACAATGATCATGGTCATGATCACTGTGTAATGGGAAGATAATCAGAGAAGAAAGGATGAATTCAGCTGTGGTGGAGTTCTCCTCCCATGAGTGATAGTCTCTTGCTATGTCCCTTGGGTCTCTTTTAAAAAACACCTGGGCTTCCTACATACATTGCCAGAATTGGAGCAATGATTCTATTTGCCCTAGGTAGGAAGAATAGGTCTACTGTGAAGAACAAATCCAGTTGGCCCACCATGGTCTGTTAACTATTTCTTGAAAAGGGCAACATTGACTATTTCTCTGATGTGCATTTAAAATGAGATTTGATTCAACAGTTCCCCTTGAGGTTGGAGTACATGAAGCTTTTCCATTTTATTATAACTCTAAAATGTTTTTGTTCACCTCCTACCTGCATGATGACTGACCATAGATCATTATTGTGCCCATTGTCGTGATAACATTACCTTGGACTACAAAGCACATACATCCTGCATGTGAATTTATATAGCTTTTCCAGAGGGTTTCAGGAACAGGTATTTGATTTGGGCATTTAGTCTTAATACTCTTTAGTATTGACACCAATTCTTTTGAACAGCTCATTTATCTTTTAGAGTGCTTTAAATGTGAGGTTTTATTGCAAAACATTAATTTCCCTAAATGTCAAAGATTCACTCCCCTGCTTTCCTCTAACATTATGTGTTTAAGTCTGTAGTTTGTACAGGTCACTGCAGAGGAAAGGTGAGGTTTGGACTTTTAGCCCATTTTAGTAAATATATTTATTTAGGACAGACTGTAATAATAGTGGGTTTTCAAAGGCTTTACAAAGCGCTTCATGCACAGTAGGGGCTGAGCAAATAGTGCTACTGATTTGGGGTTTTCCTGGTTGCCTAACTCAGTATGTTTTGCTTTAGTGTGCTGGGATGAAGGTATGTTGCTTATTTCTTCCCTAAAATCCCAGAGCTGTGCCTTGCCTAGAACATTCTCCCTTTGGACTTCCTCAATTGCTTTTGAAATTTTTAATCCTTTCTACACTTTTTTACACTTCTGACCTACTCTGAATATTAGCTTTCAGCTTAGGGTGCCCTGCTTCTTTTTTCAATAATTCTGTGTTTACTGAATAAAACACAAACAGGCAAACATCTAGTGAGCAGTATCATCAGTCTTAAATTCCTTATCAATAACTTTCATTGTGGTTACTTTTGTTTTGTTTTGTTTTTGTGTTTGATTACTGGGGATTGAATCCAGGGGCACTTAACCACTGAGCCACATCCTCAACCCCTTTTATTTTTTATTTTGAGATAGGGTCTTGCTAAGTTGCTTAGGGCCTTGCTAACTTGCTGAGGCTGGCTTTGAACTTGCAGTCCTCCTGCTTCAAAGACGCTGGGATTCAAGCATGCACCACTATTCCCAGCTACTTGTGGTTACTTTTTTTTTCTACCAATATCATTCATATTCACTTTGGAAAGTGCTGGCAATATAGATAAACACAAAGCAAAAGAATGTAAGTTAAGTATTTTCCTCCCACACAGATGTAAGTGCTATTGGCATTTACATATGTGCCAATGTGTATGACTGGTATATAGGCAAGAATTCATATACATACTTTTTTCCCCATAAAAATAAAATCTACTGTTTGGGAACCTGCCCTTCATACATATTTTGCATACACATATTCTGATGACTGTGCCTGTCTATTGTGAAACACTTTTTCTGGCTACAGAATGTTTCATTACTGAGATGTTTCATACTTTGACTAATTATTGCTGGACTTTTCAGTTGCTTCTGATTCCCACATACTGTGAAACCCTTGCTGCTATGCACATATCCATGACTGTTTCTTCACATATCCAAGCAGGGGAGACATTGCTAACTCTTAATGTGCTTAGAATTTTAAGACCATCCGTCCATCCTTCCTCCTTACCTCCTGTCTGTCCTGTGAACCTTCCGTCTTAGTCTTATTAGTTTACTCACCTGGTCTTCTTCCTCTGTAACCACATGCATCTGCTCCCCTGCCGTCCAAACTCTCTGATATACTTTAAGTGGCTCATGCCTTTCTGCACTTGGTTATCTCTTCTAGTATTCTTAACCTTTGGGAATTCTCTCTTTCCTTTAAGGCTCAGTTTAGGCTGCTGAACCATTCTTAGCCATCCTGCTCATGGGATTTGTCCAGCTTTATTGAGCTCTTATCTTATCACATTCAGTGTTTCTACCACCTTATTGAGCACCTTACTCTATAACTACCAATATAATGCCGTACCTTTTTTGTTCACGTGTTTGTCTTATCTTCCCAGTAACAGTCTTAGCTCTATGATGTAGGCTCTCTAACTTCAAAGCTATACCAGTAGGTTAAGTAAACACACGGCTTTTATGATCAGCCTTCTCTGGAATCTCTCACATTCTCTGTTCTTAGTCTACTGGAGACACTTATGTGTATTTGAAGGTTGATCTGATTGCTTTTACAATACTTTCTAGGACACCCTCTAGTGGAAGGGGGTGTCTTCTTAGTACCTGATAGAAGAAGCAACATACTTGGGGCATTTGGTTGCTAACTATTCTTGGTCTAATTAGTATAAAAGCATCTGTCATTCATTCTAAAAATCTTTATGGAAGAGATTTTTGAATGTGCTTGAAGCTAGCCTGCCAGCCTGAGGATTGGGGGTGGTGGTATGGGGGTATGTTTTTGTACATTTTACATATTAATACTGGCACATATTAATGTCTCCCTTCCTCAAGGGAATCTTTTTTCATATTTTAGGATTATAGCAGAGACAAAAATGTGCAGGGAAGTAAACAAATCCAGACTGGACTTGTTCTGCCTTATCTTTTTTATTATCGCTTGTTTGTAATCTGTCTTTTTTTTTAGGTGACAGGTTATTAAGGAGATGGTTTTAGCTCGACATCTAATGCTTCTTTTTTTCTAGGCAATTGCCCTGTTGTAATCCTCACCTCCCTTAAAAATGGTGCCTTGCTAATCATGGTAGAAGATTTTCTCCACCTTCCAACTACCCATTTGACTCCTTTGGTTTACAAAGAAAGTATTCTGTTAGGCCCTGCGAAAACAAAACTTCGTGCCTGGCCTATTCTCTCAATAAGAAATAAAACATTGTTTTCATAGCAGTGCTGATAATAAGGCAGAGTTCAAAGCATGATGAAACGTATACTTTTCTACCAGAGAAAAACCTATAGTTACCTGGCTAATTACCCATCATGTGATGGCTGTGTGTATAAATATAGGCTTTCACATGTGCAGCCTCTGTGTGGGTTTCTTTTCTTGTCTGTCTTCTTTCTTTCTTTCTTTTGAATGTTCATTTAGTTTCCATTGTTTTGCATGAATGTTTTCAATCAAAGATTTAGAAGAATGAGCAACCATGGAAGCTACCATTTTAGGGCAGCTTCTGTTTCACAATGGCACTAAGTCGTAGTAGTCATTATACAGTAGTAGAAAGTCCATGGACTTTAAAACAAAACAGATCTGGATCAAATCCTTGCTCCATAAGCTGTATGATCTTCAAGTTTTATCTATGCTTTGATCACTTATCTGGAAAACAGGGTTAACAATACTTGTCTCACAGGACTGGGGAGATGTGATTAAATCATGTGTAGGGGGCACCAGGCTCAGTGGGGGCACTGAGTCAACAGCATCAGTTTTCTTCTGTCTTCCCCTTAGAAAAGCAAACCTTCTGAAATGCTGTTTTCTTCCCCCAAGAAAGTAAAGCGGACAGTTTCAACATAAAAAGAATATCAAGATATAGATAACAGTAGCATGTGATCTCATTCAATTTGCTTCACAAACATTCGAGTTATCTACTGTAAGGCATTGAAATGGATTCAGGATTAAATAAGCCATGATCTCAGTCCCTTAGGGGTCCAGGGTTATTTTGATGTGTTTTAAGTGTGATTTTAAATTTTCTATGCTGAAATCTACCTAAATATGTATTGTTCTGCAAACCATCTGTTTTTACTTCCTTTGATCACTCATAGAGCGCAATTAATAGCTGATCCTAGTTGGTTAGTAATTCTGATGCCAGGAATTCAGAATTGTACTTTGGAGGGTCCCACATAAAACATGTGTATTACTGGTCTCCTCCAATGCTTCTCTGACAGTGAACTTGCTGTTCTTGCAGTTTATCGAACATGTATGGGTAAGTGTATGAATATGCTTGTGTGTTTGTGGAATGATCCAAACTGGAAATCTCTTTTGTCCTAAAGGTGCTTAATTATTCCAAAAGAAACCAAAACACACTGTTATGGCCATGGTTTTATGTGTTGTTTTCTCTCGGAGGTTATGAGCAAGAATGCTCAATGTATGTTAGCATAGCTTATGTTATGCTACAGTAAAAAAAAAATCTTCAAAATCTTAATGGCTTAATACCACAAAGGCTTATTTCTTGTTTAGATACAGTTAACTCTGCTATACAGAACACTGCCCAGAGATTTTCCTCCATGGTAACTTCATTGGACCTCTATGTCAACATGTTTCCATGCTCATATAGGAAGAATAAAAACAAGTGAAGGGTTGAGGACTAGCAATTAAATATTTACACTCATTAATAGCACATGGTAACATGTATCATTTCTACTTACACTATTCAATTATTAGTTTACTAGTTTCATGGCTTTGTTTTACTTCAAGGAGTTTGGGACATATACTGCATTCTTTGAAGGAGAGAGGAATTGAATGTTAATATATATGTGTATGTGTGTGTGTGTATATATATATATATATATATATATATATATATATATAAAATATTTCATACATACATGCATTCAGGATACTGGTGAATATCATAGGGTCATAAAGTCTCAGAGTTAAAATGAACTACAGATCATCTAGTTACAAGATTCTAATTGTGACATTCTTTCCTGCATCTACTATATCTTAAATGCCCTGGGCAGAAATCTCAGTTGACTTTTTAATATTTTCAATGATTGGGAGCTCATTACTTTATGAGAGCCCCATTCTATCTTTGATATGTCGGGTTGTTAGAAATTCTTACTTTGGATAAATTAAATCTGAATGCATGGTTTACAGTATGAACAATGTTTTCACTATCTACTATTGTTCCTAGTTCTGTTCTTAAAACAATATAGGCCAAATCAAATTTTTCTTGTTTTTGATAATATTCACGAGGACTTTTTACTCCATGAGGCCTTGTTTCCATTCTCAGTTTTCCCATCTCTGGGGCAAACACCAATGGCCTGATTCCACATTCCTTATATAAAGTGATTTCTATTTCCTTTACCTTCTTGGTGGCCCTAATCCAAAAAAACCTAAGTTGACCCTATCACCCTTAAAATATAACTATATTTGCCTCTATTTAAAGAAAATGTGATACTTAAGTTTTTTTCCCCTTGATTTTACTTTTTATTAGTACATGTAAAAAGTTAAGCCATATAGAAGTAAAAATCCTTCTTTACCTCCTTCCAGGAAGTCAATTCAATGGTTCCTCTCAGAAGTAAACACCTTGTTAACAATTGGTGGTTATTTCTCCATTTATCTGAATGTGTTTCTGTGGGTGTGTATGTGTTTATGTGTAAATTATTTTGCTAAGACATCAGTACCCAACTATGTGCATATTTTGCAGCTTGCTTTTATCAGTGTTTAACAGTAGCCTACCACTCTCCTATCCAGGATAGTAGCCACTAGCCACAAATAGCTTTTGAGCACTTGAAATGTAGCTACTGTCACTGAGAGTCTGAGTTTTAAATTTATTTAATTTTAATTAATTCTAATTTAAATTTAAAAATGAAGCACTGTAAAAAATTTTTATTAAAACTTTTATCTTGGTAGGACTATATCACTTTAACTATTGAATATTTAGTATGCAAATTGGATCTATGGCCAGTACAAAATTTAACCCTACTGTCAAAAACACAACATTAAAAAAATCTATATCTCACTACTAATTTTATATTGATCACATGTTGGAATAATATTTTTCACATATTGGATTAAATAAAATACATTATTATAATTAGTGTGACCTTTCCTTTTAAAATTTTTTCATGGTTATGATAAAACTTCAAATTATATAGGTAGCCCACTTTATATTTATATTGGACAATGCTGATCTATAGAGATTCATACAGGGTTTGATGTTTAGCCCAATCTTTTATGTTGAAGTGGAATCACTGTGTTATGCAGGGAGACTTAATGAGGCTAGGTCATTATATTTGCTGTGGGATGAGTCCAGTCCTTGTCCTCAAGAGGTCATGATATGGTAAGGCAAACAGAATCACTTGTGTTATAAGGCAGAATTCTGTCAGTACATGGATAAAGGTATAAGCAATGTGCACTGGAACATGGAGGAAGGTTCTGGAGAACTTGTCATGCCTGTGAACAAACTCAGAACTGTTTGAAGAGCAGGAACTGTGACCCATTTCTTTGGCAGTTGTCTTATATATGATTGTTGAATAAACAGAGCATCTCACGCTCATCTCTCTCTTAGATCTATTCATTCCACCAGGTACTTGAACTTAACTCAAACTTGACTTTTCAGCTAGAAATGCTATGCTCAGTGTTCAATACTGACCTTTCATTGTCTCTAATAAATATATACTAGTTCATATCAAGGCTATCAGTCTATCAGAAGAAAACATACATTGTGTATGCCTTGTTGAAATTCCTATTATTCTACCAAAGCTTTAACACTTCTATCCAGAAAGTGTTTTGAGATGTTGAAGGGATGATAATGAAGCTTCAGGTTCTTTCTTGATTTATCTGGGCATATTGAGTTTCATATGTCTCAAAACAATGAAGACTTCATGCCAGCCAATATGCACGCTGTCAATGAAAGGCTATCAGTTGAATCTCAAAACATTAAGTATTTTATCTTCTCATTGTGTGTCCTTGCTTCATCACAGCGACATTTTCATATCATATTCAAAGGGTATAACTTACTAAGAAAAAAAGTTAGCAATTTTAGATCACAAATGATAGAACTTTTCCATGAAAATGTCAACTTTCTGCCTAGTTACATTATTCATGGTTGCAAATGGGACTAGTGTGGTTAATCAAATCAATTCATATAAAACAATTTCTCCCCAAGGGAGTATTAGTGGTAGGATCTCATCAAATCATAGAATTCACCCTGGACAGAACTTTCTGGCTGAATAAAATTTCTGTCACATCTCTATTCTGGGACTGAAGGTTGGCATGGTATATAATCTCTAGCTTAGATAGTGAGGTGTCAGGGTTTGGCAGGTGGCATACTGATTGTTGTCATCTTTCCTGCACCTCCCAAAAATGTATAACTTTGTCCAGGCACATGTGGGTGGGAGGACAGACAGCTGGATTTCCTACCTTGGCCGTAGTTCACCTTTAGAGGGTGATATGGAGGCTTTGAGGAGCTAGAAAACCCTATAAACTCTATACCCAGAAAACACTTACACCCACAAAATTTAAATAACATTTGGGGACATTCATGAACACCCTTCTGTAGTTGGTCCATGTACTCTTAGTTGAGGACTACTAGTTGATTCCCTATAATAGTACAAAACCATCATGCTATGAAGAACAACAAGGATCATGTAATGTCCTCCCACAAAGCTGGTGGAAGTCCACTTTCAGATAGGAGAACTTCTGGTCCCCTACACGTGGGAGGGAAGGAAGGCATGCCTCTCTCATCTTGAATATTTTTCTTTTCTATTTTCAAATTATAAAATTTAACAGAAGGATGGGCAATGGGTAATACTTGTTCTGAACTGTCTGGCTGGTGTGAAGATGCTGTGTAGATGTTAGATCTTCCTTAGTTACTTCCTCTTTGGAATGCGCAAATAAGGCTTATAGTGTGGAAAGCCTATGAAAATGCCTTTTGGTAAAGTAGAGCACCTTTTGTAATGGAAATAAATTTTCTAAAGCTTAATTTTTATATATCAGGTTTTATGAAATGAGGCCTCCTTAAGGATTCTTTGAAAGCCTTTTGTCTCTTCTAAGAGCAATATGTTTATTATGTGAATCAATCTCACACTCAGTATTCTAAATATTTATAAAACAATGCGTTTTGTCTTTTATGTGGGGAGCTCTGCATATTGTTTTAGATCTAAATTTGGCCTATTCCCTGGGAACATGATTTGAAGCCTGACATGAGAAACTTTTCCTTTTTTTCCCTGATCAGGACCCATACTAGATTAAAGGACTTGAGGGGAAGGGAATCTTTTAATCCAAGTCATTGTCTGGCATGCATAGGTTCTCACTGTGTGTGCTGGATGTATGATGGATGAGTAGACCTTAAATCTTATACTTGGGGCAATATAATGTAATGGTAATGGCCCGGAAGTCTGGTAGACCTGGACATAAAACATGGAACCCCAATTTCTAGTTTTATAACCTTGGGTAAGTTGCAGGGTCTGTTTTATCAACTATAAAATGGGTATAATAATTGCTACTTCACAAGAATATTGTAGGATTTATAACGTATTGAATTCCAGGTACTTGGGACAGTGTCAGATAAAATACAGCATTTGATAAATGATAACATTATTAAAGTCTGAGGACTTAAGTTAGGATATCCTAGACTTCAGTCATTTATAAACCAACTTTGCAATTTTTACCATGTTGATAACTGACAATTTTATTATTTTCTTAGTTTTTTCTTAAATTAACTGCTGTTTTTGCTTCAATAACTTTATTTTAAATAGGAAATTTCATAGCACTTCTGTAAATGGAAAACCTATATGATTTGTTATAAATAATAGTAAAGGTAAGTACATAATTCTTAAAATAAGAAAAAATGTTTATCCATGCACCACCTAACATTGACGTGGGTGCCACCAGTATATACCACACTTAAGTCATTTCCTTTGAGGTTTTTATCTTGGGCAAAAGCCCAAACCAGATTATTGCCAGCAGTGAGACCTTCTCAGGCCATGCAAGCCTCTGTCAGCAACAGGCTAAGCTGGACCCAGCTGCACTGAATGGATCTGTAGGCTCAGAAGTATAACTGCCACACAATTGTGAATTCTGAAAATAATACCCCCATGCACCTCCCCTTTGTGGGCCAGTCACTGTTCATGGAGCACCAGTAGGTTTCATGCTGTAGAAACAGTAGAATAAAAACATGAACCTTACTTTCACCATGCCTGGACTCTTATAGATGATTAAACACTCAGCTCCTAATTGGGGTTGGAGACCTCTAAGAATTTCAATTCTGGGAAGTTTATGAATACGGGTCTCCTTAGGATGAGGAAAAGAAAATTGTTATGACTACTTGGAATGATAATTGTATAATCTTGCAAAACTGAGTCCTGGATAAAACTAGTTTCTTTGCAAACTTGCCTAGGTAAAGGTGACTTGCTGAGTTTGAATCTTTCAGACTGGCTAGATTGGAACAACTCATTTGCTTATGCACTGGGCTTAAGGTGAGCAAAAGGAAGTAAATACTGCTGTCAGAGAGTGTACTTTAGCTGCACATGAAAAACAATGGTGAAGGCTTGCATCTGTGTTGTGTTGCATAATTGACAGAAGCTGAAGCCCCACTTGAAGCAGCCTCACCATCCATACTACTCTCCTCATCATTTCAGTATATATTACATGTTTTAGGATGCTTGTTAATGACTTGATGGGCACACCGGTAGTCAGAATATTACATGTGGTTCTAGAAATGGGTCTGGATGCATTTTCCTGATGATCTGATTCCAACGGTGTTCTGAAGGCCATCTTCAATTTGACTGTGCTCTACTTTGTCACACTGTGAAAGAAAAAATTAATTCAACCAAACATTCCACTGTTGGCTAGAAACACCACAGTTCTGAATGCAAATATTATAAAGATAACTGAATCATTAAAAAGAATGGTAACATAACATACTGGTCAAAAGAACTCCTGAAGTTTGTACTAGAGTAATTTTTCCCATTCACGAGCAGTACCTGAATTCATTGACTAATAGTATTAGTTATCCATTTAAGTTGCCAAAAATGATTTATGGTCTTAAGAGTAAATGATTGGTAATTATGACTTACAAGGCTATAAATACATGAAAGGGATTTGGTTGGTGATACCATAATAAACCATGAGAGAAGCTGAGTGGTTTCTAATATTGGTAGAACCTTAAGAAATATTTAAAACCATGTTTGTAGAACCACAGTTGGTTTTTGGATGGGGGTGGTGGTGGTGTGTGACTGATGTTTTATCAAAAAAAAAAAAAGTGCAATTTTTTTTCCATTGGGGCCAACAGAAGCATTCTAAGACCAGGCCCTCAGTTTGTATAATGCATGACTCTTAGAACAAATAGAAAACACACTTAAGCAAATAAAGTATTTCTTCCTGTCTCACTCTTAATTTCCTTATTCTGGTTTCTTTCCCTTGAATGAATTTTCTGTAGTTGGAAAAAAACAACATGCAAGGGCCTGGGCCTCTCGGGTTCTTACCCTTAGTTTTCCTGGTTTGTCTCCTGTTTCTGATTCTTAAAAGAAAAGCATTAAAGATTGTAGGCTGGCACTGTGTTTCCCCTCCTGTTACCTGCTGGTGGGTTCATGGAGGAGACAGAAAGGGGTACCACCCCACTCTGGCTGGCTGCTTGATTCAGTCACAGGAAGGGCGGCCAATCAGACAGCAAGAGCAAGACAAGGCCCAGAACACAGTCTCAGGATGTCACAGCCCTGTCTCTGATGAAGACCAGACAGACAGCTGATCTCCAGGCCAGTGTCCCTGCAGGACCAGATTGGTAGAGCATCCTATGTTTGAGTAAGGAGCAAGATCATTCTTTGTAAAGCTAATTATTCCTGTAGAAAATGATCCCAGGCAAGTATTGCAGGAATGTTGGGGAACTACTTGCTGTGTCTTTGCTTCACTCTTGATTTTTGCTCATGGAGACTTCCATCACCTTCGACTATTGGCATTTTTGGGGCCCCTTCTGTGTGTGCTTACTATATTGTACCTAGGATAGGAAAGAAATCACCCGTGCAGCAAGCACACCTATAGTCTTGGCAGCATTAGCAACAGTCACTTAAAGGAGCTTACACACAGGGAGCCATGTGTCTGGTATGAAAAATATTGCCAGCATCTGCCTGAGAGTAATTTTATTTTTGCACACTTCTGTGGTCCTCAAATCCCTTTTAGATTTGCACCTTTCCTGATTTTAAAATCTGGAGTCAAATACATAGTCCAACTTACTGAATAATCAGATGGGAGTATGTGTGTGGAACCAGCACATTAGCAACTGGCGGTTATAGCCAGGTACAGGTCAGAATGGACACAGACCTCTGGGCTAGAACAGCAACTAGGGACCCCTGGTGTACTCCAGGAGTTAACCCTTCAGTGCCTAGACTGTGAGATGCTCCTGGGCTCTCAAGGGAAGATCTAGGGAGATCTAGGAAGAGACAAGGAAGACAGCATTGGGCAGAGGGGATGGGGGCCATGGCTATTCACTTTCCTACACAGAAGGTAAATACCTGGTGAAGCCTTAGTTGTGTGGCCCTGCTCCCTGCAGCGCTTCCTGCAGGCCTGGTATCAGTGTGTTAACACAGGGGTTGGTTCCCTGGATTCTTCTTGAAGCTTACTGAAATCCCACCCTACAATACTTAACTGAATAGTCCTCTTCAAAACGCAACCACTAAAAATAGTTTCATCAGCAGCGTGAACATAGTTTCATATTTACACTAGCATCTGGCCTAAGGAATTGAATACTCCATTCTTTAAATAGCTTCACTCCAGCTCTGGAATACTATGAGATGAAAATCTCCCCCAGTCAAACACCTTGTTTACATAGCCATGTTTAAATACAAACAAGCTCCTTTTATAAAATGCAGAAGACTATTGATTTGGGAGTTAGTAGTGCTTTGGGGTAGTCTTTGGGTGGGGGTGGGAGAAGGGAAGTTGAGTAGAGAATGAATTTAAAATCCGTCCATTTAGTAAAGTATTTCCTAGACATCCACTGTTTAAAATGTTGTATTTTCCTAAATTTGATTCACAAACATGTAACTCTCGTGCGAGTGGATTTGGAGTGCCGTCTTACGTGAAGTCAGTTAGAATTAAGTTCTTGGGCTGAAAAATTTATGCTGCTGCTAATGCCCAACAATAATAGAAATATAAGCCTAGATATACTTTAACTTTTTCTACCAGCGAATGCTTTGGGGCCGGAAATCATTTGCCAGCAGGCAATGAATGTACTTTTGTTAGTCTTAGGGGGGTACTAATGGTTAGTCCCCATGAAGAAAAATGTGAAAATAACACACTAAAAGGTAAACATTACGAATGGATGGCTAATGATTAGCTGTTACAGTCCAAAGGGGCAGGGTATTTTTTTTTTTTTTTACAGTTTTATGACCCTTGCCCAGCCTTTATTGAAGGAGCCTTGTATATTCAGAGTTGTATATTTCAAACCTATACCTCCTTTGAACACAGTTCTTTAAAGATAATAGGAAATATTCTCCATGTTCCTTTTTATATTGGAAGAGGAAAACTTTTAAATGTAAACCGGTTTTAACACTATATTAAAGAAGAGGCGCAGAAATTTTTTTTTAAAAATCCAATTTGCAAATCCTCAAAGTGGGATATAATAACACACCTTTAACCTCCAGCTCCAATCATCCTGAAAATTAGTAAATGTTAGGGAAGCAGGATTACTGTCAGGTAGGTGGGTTGGTGTTTATTACATTACTGCTACACAGCTTAGTCAAGGTATATCCATCTCTGAAGTGAATGGCTTTTGTGCATGCTGGCAGTTAACAAAAACCACACCACCAACAACAACCCCCACCCCCCCACACACAAAAACACCTTTTTTGTATTTAAAACAAAAATTTGGGGGGAGTGTCCCTAGGGGCTCTAGTTTTACAATTTAGACTAACTACTTAATAAAAGAATGTCAGTGGATCATTGGTCACTAAAATGTGAACATATAGGTGTATTTGAGGAGTAGAAATATAAAGACAACTTTTTAGGCAATGATGCTAAAATTAGATTTGAAGCCATCATCTCAAAGAGGTAAGCTATGAGTTGTTTTCCACCATTCACGGAAGTAAATGCTTTGGCTGAACTAAGGTTATGTGAACTCTTCAGGAAACATTGAAATGTCTTAATTTGAACATCACTTTCATTTTTCACCAGTGGGGCTTTTCTAGATAAAGATCTAATCGCATTCTAAATCATCCTTTTAAAATGTTTTCCCCATTACGAATATAATTTTTTTTATTGTGGAAAGTAAAGATATACAGGAAGAAGAAATAAAAATAATTAATAGTCCCACTTCCCAGGGGCTACCAATAATAACAATTTCATTCCAACTTATTTTTTGTTTTGTTTTGTTTCGATACCAATGTGTCTGTGGTTGTAAAGAGACATCATTGATTTCACAACAGCTTTTGAGGTACAGGAAACTATTCCATTCTAATAATATGGATCATTTTAAGATATTGATTTCAGAGAATTAAAAAGTTATAAAAGGGGCAGGGAGTGCATTTTAAAATCTATTTTATTTATTGGTGTAGAAAGTTGAACCCAGGGTGGTGCATGTGCCAGGCAAGTACTCTATCATTGAGTCACATCTTCAGCCCTTGGGACCTGTTTTAAAAGGCCACCTCTGGCCTTCCTTCCTCAGAGGGCATAGTTCTTCCTGGGTACCCACATTCCCTAATCTGACTCTTGGGATGATAAGGAAATGTAACAATTCAATCTGATTCCATCTTATATCCATATCAGTATCTTTCCATTGTTCTATACCATTGAGCTTCCTTACCTTATGCAGCTAGGGATTTTTTTTTCCCACAAGCTCTGAATTTTAGAAAAAAATTTTTTTTTTGTATTGTGACTTTGCCACATCTTCCCACTGGTACAAATTTCCTTATGGCACCTGGGTATAAACTTCTTTTCCCACATGAAAGTCTTTCAGATATTTTAAAGGCAGTTCTCTGTTGCTTTCCAGAGTTCTGGAAATCTTTCTGGTTCTTCTGATGTCTTCTGATTTCTAGGTTAAATGTCCCTGATGCTTTCAAGTGTAATACTCCTTATACTTCCTTTCTGTCAGTGTTTCAGTTAATCAATACCCACTTTAAAATTCTGTCTGCAGACAACATATGTTGTCTAACCAATGTGGCAAATGATGAGAGCTGTCACATTCTTTATCTAGGACCTGTATTTCCACAAATTCTGCCTACATTTTATTGTTACTTGCTAGCAGTACTTTCTATTGGCTCTTATAGAAATTATGATTTGTTAAGAATCAGGCCTTTTTTCCCCAAAAAAATAAATGTAGGACTCCATTTCCCCTTATTAGATATTATTAGCTTTGGACCATTTTTCAGACTTTCAGCCTTTTAAGAGCTTTTTGCTCTTGACTCACATACATTTGGGTTTATCTTCTGTGTTGTTTGCAAGTTGGAGAAGTGTTCTGTGTCTTTACTCAAGTAAACTTGATGAAAGCAAGTAACCACCAAAGAAACACAAACCACTCTTCTCATTTGGATGTTACCATATTACCATTCAAATTTCTTTTTAGGGTATGTCTCCTGACTTGATTCCAATGTCTTATGGGAAGAAGCTTATCTTACCAGTCAATATTTATATTATTCTGAGCCCTGAGTTGAGAGTAAATTTTTAATTGATCCATTGGCCATTAGTGAATCATGTATCTACCTTACCTTTTGCCATCACCACAATTTCTTTGTAAATGCCCAAAGAGGAATTGTAAATGCACAGTGAACCTTAAAGCAAAAAAAGTCCTTTTCTTGCATCCATGTGTTTTGTTATAGAAAGACAGGCAGAGCTGGTTGATGGATAAATGCTCATCTTTCAAGCTAGATGATTTATACTGTGTAGCCAAACTACCCAAACATTTAGCTCAATTTTTCCTTTTCCAAGCAGATGTTTTGCTATAATATAGACACAGCCTCAACAGATACATTTCTGGCCTGAGAATGTTAATGCCTTTGTTAATGTGTGCGCTATTTACAACAGAAAGAATAGTGCTGGCGTTTTATTCCAATGGAATGTTGGTAGTGTAGCTGGATGTTATAAAGGTGGGTTGCCCAGGCCCATGGTAGTTCATTAACCTTTGGGTTTGGATATGCTTGGTGCATTCACATAGCCCATCTGTACCTTATCTTTATTTATTTGTTCGTTGGTTTATTCAGTAAAAACTTAAGGACCTGTTATGTCCAGGCTCCACTAGTTTAGCTTTTTAGAAAGATTCTTTAAAATGCTCACATTTTTATTGTATGGCGGTATTGAGGCTGGCTCGTTTTGTGAAAATTACCTGGGTAAGAATTTGTAAGTACATAAATATACCTAATATAATGTTCCACAGAAGATAATATATTTAACATGGTAAGCCAGGGCACGCACACGCTCGCACGCACACCTATTAGTGGATATATATGTACATATGAATACGTGTGTGTATATCTATATCCAAATAACACTTATCCATTACAGCTAATGCACCCTGGCATTTTCTATTCTTTTTCTTTAAAAAAAAATTCTAGTTGCAACTCACCTAATTGGTTTTATAATCATACTAATGGGCTGCCAACCTCAGTTTGGAAAACACTGATCTAGAAGTAATCATTTTTCATGATGCCTTCTTTCTGGTTACACACTCTGTTTCCAAACTTAACTAAGTGTTTATAGATCTGAATTTGGCTAATTTTACTTAGATTCTCCCAACCCTTCAACAACCCCTGCAGAATTTGCATTTCTTTTCCAAAGTCTAAAAGTGAACCCTTTGCAGGTATCCTATTTCTAAAGCACCATAACTGGTGCTGTTCCATGCTCTTTTTGGTAATCTAATGTAAAATATTGTCATATACAATTAAATTGCCAATGTCTAAAATAGAAGGAAAACCTTATAACATAAATCCATTTATAATATAGTGCTCTTGATTTTTCAAAATACATAGACAGATTTGCCGCCGTTCTCACCATGTTTTTAAGGAATCCATCTTTCAGGCATTGTCTGAATCAGTGTTTTACTCCTCAGTGGAGAAAGAGCAGTAATTTCCTGCCTCTTCGCCCTGGACCTAAGAGAAACTGCTTTCAACACCCCAAAGACAAAGAAAAGCTTCTATTTATAGGCTTCATGTGGTTTCTAAAGTTTTAACCAAAGTGAATAGAACAATAATAAATTGCTTTCACATTTCTGCCCATAGAATTGTTTATTTAGCATTTTCTGTAAAACAGGAGACCTTCCATCGCATGGAAAGACTGTATTTTGATTGCCTAGGAGATTCGAAATGATTTCTAATCTTGCCACAACTGTCTTCTGCTGTATAAATGAAATCTTTCATTTTCAAAGAGACTGTCAGGATTTTCTGAAGACAGCTCCTTCAATGCTCTGCAGTCCCCCCCACCCTTTAAAAATAAAGTGCTTTGCTTTGTATTTTCCAAGAGAACAATGGCATTACTTCTTATATTGGAAGATATGATTTTCAGCAAGTCTTAAAATGCTTATTTGCCAGCAGTGTCTTTGTTTCATGAAGTTGCTTGCAGGAATATCTTTTTTGATTCACTTTCTAACAAGAGTTGCCAGTTTTGTGGGAAGACCAAGCAGGACAGTAGCTGTCTGCATACGGAGAAAGAATTGAACCCTGAGATATGCACACCATTATATTTCTTTAGGGTCATGAGTGTCTGCAACAAAACTCCTTTTCTTTGTTGAAATAGTTCTTTTTGACAGCTAGGCAGACCATATCAAGGGACCTGCCATTTCGTCAGTGTTGAGGGAGGACTGAGTTGAGTTTACCAATCAGCCTCTCTTGACCTTGGCCTTAGCATTTCCAAATTATTTATATTCTCATACACCTGCATTGCCGATCTCTAAACCTGCCATGAGTAGGAAAGAAGCTCAGTTTTTACTGTGGTTGTTTTTGCAATACTGGGGATCAAACCCAGAGCCTTGTACATTCTAGGCAAGTGCTTTACCCCTGAGTTGTACCCTGAACTGTTCTTTTTAAAGGATACTTGACCAAACTAATTTGCACTCAAGAGTGATCAGAATAAATTAGTATTTCCCCCACTCAGTGCTAGGTACTTTAATTTTGTTTAGGAATAGATTTTTTTTTTTGAATTTTATTTTTTTCCCCCAGAGGTCTTGACTGCCATGTTAAATAACCTAAGATTCTCTCTTTAACCAATAAATTCAATAAAGATATTTTTGTTTTCATGCTTACGCTTTAAAGCACAGGAAAGAATCAAGTTTTTAAGCATATTTAAGCTACCAGGAAAGTGACCAACATCGAAACAGAGAAAAATAGTTTAGTCAGTCCATTAATTATGTTCATATGATCAGGTCTGCAAGATGCATTTAATCAATATATTCTGCCTTGATTAGCCTTATCGAAATACTTGAAACACGGACTTTTATAATGTGAAATTCAGACATGCTTATAAATTCCAATAGCTTTTATTTAGAATCCACAATAGATGAAAAAGCTCTTACTTAAACAAATTGATTTTGAGAACAAGGATGCAAAAAGAAACATAATTCATTCATTTTATAATTGTTCCTCCCTACTGTGGACATTGGCCGTTGGCATCTGGTCTTTAACGGTAATCTATGGCTAGATAGAGTCAAGGCCCCAGAGGAATACTAAGGTGAATTCAAATTGGATAACACTTGAGAATTCCAGTGAAAACAAAGTTGACTGCAATCTAAAACACACTCTTAGACAGACAAAGGAATTGTTATTATAGATTAAATGTATGTCGAAGATAGAGAAGGATTATTGTGTCTGTTTCAGATGTAATTTCATGCCTGAGAATTTACATTGAAGGAAATATGGTCTGGATCCCATTAGCAAAGGCCCTGTTTTGCTGTCAGTTTAATTAAATGGAAACTGCTGGCAAGAGCACTGAGGAGGTTGATAGAAGCAATACTATTTTGTATGTTGGAACAGGAAACTGTTAGGTCTTCCAGTTTGAAAAGGATACAAAAATGAAACCTGTGATTCATTTTTGTTTACAAACTCCCTCCTAGTTTACAATGACCTTAGTGATAAATTAACTGCAATAAGTTATACATAGTGTTCAGGACAATGGCTTGATCCCAAGATATGAAATGCTAATCTCTGATGAAGAAGGTAGAACTTATTTTTATGTGACTTTTCCCCTAAACAATGGATTCTTCAACAAAAGTAATTGTTTCCTTTGGTTTATTTTTCTGCAAGGAGATTGAGAAGAGGGGGGAGGAATGTTGGTTTACTTTTAAAGTGTGTGTGTGTGTGTGTGTGTGTTTATGTGTGTAAGTAAAACAAAAGAAAGAAAAGGGGAAAAAGTAAAATAGAGAACAGTGATTTATCTGTTAAGTGTGTTTGGCATCCTGCCTTTTGGCTGGAATTTTGGAGAGAGAAACATATTTGGTTTACTTTAATGGGCAAAAGCTCTGAACTTCATTTGTAGAAAAAAAAAAAAGCATGTTTTCTTTTCCCTTTTTCAGTTCAGTTTATTATACCTTGACATTCTGTCTTGTAATTGAATAGTAATTCTGGATTTAGAGTGGAGAAGAAGGAATTTTGAGTCTGTCCTCCTCCTCCTCCTCCTTATGTTTCAGAGAAAAGGACTAGCTGATCTCAAAGTTTTATCTCTTTTCACAACCAGCCTTTGAACTGGCACCAAAAATATAGTGATTGTTTAATTTTGCTGAAACTTTGTAGCTGTTTTTGTACCTTGAACTGTACTAAGGGTGGTTGTTATATATGTGTGACTATTCTAATAATGGAAAATCAGTCTGTGTTATTAGAAGGAAATTTTCAATTTCAGTTTAAAAAATTGGTAAGCAGTGAAAGTATTCTATATAATACTGTCATGATGAATACGTGACATTGTGCATTTGGTAAAACCCATAAAACTGTACAACGTAGAATGTGGGCCCTAATGAAAACCCTGGGTAATGTAGCATATTATTTTACCAGTTATAACAAATGTACCACATGAGAATAAGAGGTTATTTTTTAAAATGTTTTGAAAAAGATACCAGCACCCCCACTCCCCGACAAAGTCAGTGGCATGTATACCTAAATCCAATTTTCCTCCTTAACTTGATGCAACTATTTTATCAATATTATTAATTGAAAATATTTATTGGGTTGTCATTCCCTTGAGAGGTGTGTTGAGGGATTTAATCAATAACAAAAACACAAAAAAATGGGTATGCTATTGCAGATAGGTAAAGATATTTGACCCATCTAACACTGAGGAGGTTATGTGGAGTTGTTTTCTTTCTTTCCACATTTTTTTCTTAATCTTTTTTCATTGTGCTTACATGTTATAATAAAAGTAATGTGTGTTTATCACAGTAAGACACAAAGAAACAAAAAAATTTAATTTTCCCATAATGCCATCAATCTGAAATAACTAGTGTTGATATTATTCCCTATTATTCCTGCTTTTTTCCCTGATTCTATGTGAGTTATATTTTATTTATTATACACTTTTATATCATGCTTAAAAATGTGTTCTTTTACACAGTAGATATTAGTCTGTGGTTTTACCTTTATAGATGAACTTCACTGTATTCCATTATGTAGAAGTGAAATAATTTAAGTTTTCCCTTATTGTTGAGCTTTGGGTTTTTTCCCAGCTTTTGATTATATAAACCTCAGAAACATCTTTGAAGTTATATCATTGTTTGTGTTCTTGATTATTTCCTTAGGATAAATTCCTAGAAGTGGAACTTTTGAAGTCAAAGGTCAAAGCAGAATTCTGAGGTCTTTACTAGTTGTTGGTCAGATTGTAAAGAACATTTTCAGTACAATTAGCATATGGTGTATTCTGAAATTCCCTCGGTGATCGGCATTGCTAAAGCCAATGTAAAATGAATAAATTTGTCATTGAGTTTCAAAAGGAGTTGAGCAAGCTTAGATATAGCCTTCTTGAGTAGCCTTGTACTATGTGTGGAGAACACAAAGATACTCAGATACCCAGAATTTTGTCTCCAGTCCTCAAACTATGAGGAAGGACAGCCCACCTTCAGGAGAGCTCCTAGGCATTCCCTTCTCCACCTTCCAGAACCTTCCACAGTGTGCTTCAGAGGGCCTATATTTGTATGAAGACTTCCAGAAGAAGAGATCATCCCTGCCCTATAGAATGTTCTAGCAGCATTTTATGTGTATGTGTAGGGACTGGGTGTTCTGTGCATTCACAGGTAAATATAGGGCTCCCACATTGGAGAGCTAGCAATGTAATAGGCTAGGACATCTCTGAATGTGTTAACCAGAAAGGCTGTTACAGCCAATGAGCATGGATCTCAGTGATGTCACAATGATGACTTCTAAGGCTCCTGGGTCTTCCTGAAAAAATCACTCAGAACTGGAAGTGTTCATTCCATCTTAGTGGCTTTTCTGAGTGTAACAAAGGCAAGGTTAGGAAAATGAAGTTTTAATAAAAACAGGGCTATATTTTTTTGCTCTAGATTCCTGAATATCATTATTTTTAGTCACAGTTAAATTAACACACAGACACACACACATGTACACGCACACTCCAGATGCCAGTGTGAAAAATGCAGGGGGCAGGAGGATGCTTTTAATCTTTGCCATTGATTTTCTGTGTATATGGTTTTATCTAAAAAAGTGTGGTTTATCAGCCATTGTGGGGCTGGGCTTTAAGTCCAATAAAAAGCTTTGGTTGGTCTTTAGAAAATAAAATGAGATATTCAGACAGCCAGTTTATTTTAATTTCTTTTCTTTTCCACTTCATGACAGTATTTCAAATAATTAGGTTGATTTATGATCACAGATAGTCTTAAGATGTAGGATGCTTTAACAGAGCAGTGCCGGTTTATTGTATCTGGCCTTATCCAATTATAAAATTGAGTTTAGTCATGTAATGATTCTCTAACTAAAATATCAATCATGGTGAATAGACTTTTGCAATGTATATACTGTGAGGTTATTTCGAGCTTCTCTCTTCCAGGCACCCTCACATCTGAATATGCTTACTTGGCTTTCCTCCTTAGCATGTAAGAACACATGAAACTTTGGCTAAATTTAGCCTCCTGAGTCTAATGCACATGCTTGGTGACAGCAAAAAGGGAGGTTTTGATGACGAGCAGGATATGATTGACTAGAGTAATTATTTCCGCAAGAAAATGAGCATCCTACATTATTTGTACAAATAGCACAAAGTGATTATTTGTGCTATTGTAATGAAACAATAAAGATCATATTTAATTTAAAACAGTATCCCCAGGGTCTTCCTTTTATTCAGAGCATTTTTGGCTACTAAAACAAACTTGATTTGCTGCTACAGTTAACAACAGCATTTTAAAGGAGACAGAGAGAGAGAGAGAAAGGGAGAGAGGGAGGGAGGGAGAGAGGGAGGTAGGGAGGTAGGGAGGAAGGGAGGGAGGGGGGTGTGAATAGCAAATCTTTTCCTCCATTTCCATTAACTCCAGCATTCCAGAAATCACGATAAGGACATGTGGGACAGAAATGTTGAAATCAGTCGCTTTTGAAATAAGTCGTGTATTTCACTATTCTTTCCATATTGTTCACATAACCGTTTATTTACAATAATTTGAGTAATCTCAGAGTTCCTCTTAAAGGCTTTTTTTGGCCTGGATAAAAAGTGCAGCTTTAAGATATTTCTCCTAAAATAAATTTGAGACGGTCTCATTTATAGTCAGCAGTGCCTTGATTACTTGCAGACACACTGGAAATTTACATGCGCTTTTCTCCTTTATAAAACACTGATCTGTTCATATCATTAGTTCCCTCATGACTAGTGCTTGGCTGCTTGCCAAGAGGTCTAAATCTGTAGTTGTAAATCGTGAGTTGAAATAGCAGAAAGTGGATTTGTAACTTAAAAAGTGTAAACAGTTTGGAAAATGAAGTAATTTTGGAGTATGATTGATTGCCTTGTGATTGTACTTTAAATTAGCCTGGGGTCTCAGGGGCAGATATGTGCTCTAACTGCTTATTATACATTTTCAGTTTTCGAAGGAATAATAGCATTGTTGGTAGGCTTTTAAACAATGTATGCATCTCCTGGAGTGACCTTTTAGGAAATGAATAGTTTTATTGTGTGTCCATTACTTTGCCTGAAACAACATTTTTGAGTTATTAATTTGACTTGTTCTATAAATAAAGAATTCAAAATGCAAAGCAGCTGTGCAACCCAGGGCACAGTATATCACGCTTGGGCTTCACAACCACCGTTTGAGATGGGTAATCCACAGAACAAATGGTTTCTTCAGTGATTAATTAATAATGTTTCTGGAGCCTACGGTTACCAAAGATTAGCCTCGCAGTATTGCAGAAACCAAAAATTATTATTAAAAAGGACAACTGATTAGTTGGCCTTCCAAGGCATTGCAAGTATAGTTGCGCTTTTGCTAAAGGATGTCAATTTCACTGAAGGGCTCAGATAGGTAGGAATAGCACAATGGGAAGTTTCTGGGCAAAATGTAGCAGCTGTGATAGAGCAGAAAGACTTGGAATTGAATAAACCTGAGGCCAGAAGTCTCTGCCTTTGATTTATCAGCTGATTCATTCTAGGCAGGGCACTAAATCGCTAAACCTCTTTTTTCCCCATCAATAAAATGGGTATAAGAATTCCAACCTCATAAAATTGTTTTGAGGTTCACATGAAACAAGATATGGAAGGGTTTTCTAAGTTTATTATAAAATGCTCCATATTTCATATGTATCCCCTTCATCATTAACCTCATCATTATTACTGTGGATCTTGTGTTATAATACTGGCTTTGGTAACTTTGCTGAGCTGTTGGTTTTGTGAACGGCTCATGGATGCATATTTTAGGCAACTGTCTCCTTCAGTCACTCTTTGTTTTCATAGAGAGCCATCTAGAAATAATTTTTGTGTACTAACACTAGAATTCTAGTTTGCTTAATGGAAACAATTTGCCCAACATAGCTCCTTCTTTGTAGTTGTTACTCTTCCTTGTCTAACTCAACATTTCTAGGGGATCATATTTTGTTTCCATATTTAGAGATGGAAATTTTCAGTTCCTTAAGCATTTATTGGAGCTTTTACTACATGTTAGTCACCAGGAATATAGTGGTGAAAGGTATGTAGCCTTTGTTTTGCAAATGTATAAGACTTTAGTTTTCTCAATTATGGAAATATCTGTATTTGTGTTTTCCAGCAAGGTACAACTAACTATATGTGGCTATTGACCACTGAAATATAGTTAGTATGACTGAGAAATTGAATTTTTATATATTTAGATTTTTGTTTTCTTTTAATTAATATAACTTTAAATAGCCACATGCAGCTAACAGTTATTGTTTTGGCCATCAGCTCCAGAGTAAAGATTTGCTACCACAATTGCTAGATTGGAAGGTGAAGCTGAGTATTTCGTGAACACACAGAAACTAAATTACCCATGTCTCTGTTCTCCTTAATGTAGCACAATGCCCAAACTCAAAAAATTAGTGTGAAGAAGGTCAATGGTAGAAAGAAGAATGGGTTGCTTTTTAGTGTGTATGTTGTTGAAACAGAACTGGTACACACTGATAGGGACAATGAATAAAACACTTAAACAATGCCTGAATCCTGGTGAGCAGGCAAGATGGCACCCTGATAAAACAGCATGGCAGACTGGGAGGAAGGCCCAAGCAATCAATCTGGAGTATTTTCATTTGGTGAGTGGGAAGCGATTTGGGGGCATCAGTGCCCAGTTGATATACTTGCAGGATAAAGATTGAACTACAGATTAAATAACTTCTTGTCTCAAAGGATCGTAAATTAGATAGCACTTCACATTTTCATTTTGAGTTATCTAAATTCAATTGTAACGATGGGACAGAGACTTCCAAATGTACGAGGTGTGAAGTACAGCCAACCAAGACTTGGACATACAGACCATCAGGAGATGCTATATCCAGAGATCTGCAGCACTTGGCAGTGATGCGTCTCTGTAAGCCATCGGGTTCCTCAAAGGCCTTTCTTACTTCCTACATTAGTGAGTTTCCTCTGGGAGAGGAAGCAGTTTTTGGCATTATGGAACAGTTATTTAAATACTTGTGGTGAAAAGTCTAATATTAGAGTGGGAAGAGAGGGACTTTAGACATCATGGGATCCAGCCTCCTTATTTTGTTTTTATTTTTTAAATTCCACATCCCTGATGAGCAATGTAGATCTTACAGAGAGAATTTCACAAGAGTAGACAGGAGAGATGGAGAGAAGGTTGATTTACATCCTATTCTCCATACATAGATGAATGTTATCACTTCTCTCCTTCCCCATCTCTTCAACTGACTCCCCAGTGGAGGTCTCCCCTGCAGTCTTCTCCCTCATAAAGAAGTTCTTTTGCAGAGCTAGGGGCTCAGCTCCTCCAAACTTGCTTTTCCAGATCCAGGTCCCCAGCAAACAAAGGGCTCACCCTTTATCCAGGAGCCGTGTAGGCATAATTTCTAGGGCCCACAATACTTTAGGGACCCACAAAAAGACTTCTATGTATATTAAAATCAGAAGAAAGTATACAATGATTTTTCAAAGAAAATATTATACTATATACTATTTATATATTTGCTTATTGTTGCTAGTTTGTGTCTTTCATTAACTCCTACACTACTACTTGTCCTTTGATTTGTTGAAGCAGGAAGTCAGACAACTTGCCACAATAATGTCTGTCAAAGTAGCTGGTCATAAAAACTCCAGTACCACACTCATCAGAAGGGCACTCGCAGGAGAAGCCACCAATTTTGACATTCTCATCCTCCTTACACTGCATGGCGACAGCCAGCATGATCTCCTTTCTCTTATGCTTATTCTTTCTAGGATGGTGTAATTCTCCCTTTTCTTTGCACCACCATGGGGGTCTCCATATAAGGTGAAGTATGGGCTCCTTTCGAATGTTGTCGTCAAAATGCATCTGTCTTCCAGTCTTCGCTGATCAGGAAGAATTCCTTCATTTCCTGGATCTTGGACTTTGCATTTTCTATTGTATCTGAGGATTCAACCTATAGAGTAGTGGTCCTCCCGCTGAAGGTTTACACAAAAATCTGCATTTTGGTGCAGCTGTGCATAAGGGATGGCAGATGGGAAAAGAAGAGTCCTGTGCCCTCCATGGATTTCCCAGCACCTCTGCCAAAGGTCCCACATGAAATACCTGACTCGGTGTATTTATTTGACTTTCTATGAAGGCAACCCTGAAAAGTAATTTTCAATATCTCTCTATGGAAGAAGGGGCCCAGGAGGTGGCAGAGGTGCTTAGAGGCTCATGCAAGTCACAATATGACCATATTTACCTGATCCCACCTTCCCGAGAAGGCAGGGCCCCCCATCAATCACTTTACAGATCAGGAGACTGAAACCCACAGCCACAAACCCAGTGCTGCTCAGTGTTCCTTTTCATTGGCTGCTGCTTCATAGGATGTCACCACAATTTCTTCTTAAAACGATTTATTCCAGGGCCAATTTTTCCCAACCATAATGTAATTGTACTTTAATCAATACAAAATTTCCTGTGGAAGAACTGGGAGGGGTGGAGAGGAGAGAAGCCCAGAGAATGTGAATTGTTGTTTATTTGTCTCTCTTAAACAATGTTTCAGGTTAAACCAGCTGCAAATGAAATGAATTGTATTATAACCATCTTGGAAAAATAGCTGCTGATCTCATAAATTCATGGAGCTTCCTGGTTCCAAAGGCCTCTCTTAAAATAATAAAGTGTTCCTGGGCTCAGAAGATACCTGCCTTCACTTAGAGAGCAGAGAGGGAATTAAAATTGCAAAACTAGAATGGGCCCCCTCCTGCTTCCTCCCAGGTCAAAGGTTTTGTGCTGACCCTGGACAAAATGGGAAGCCTCAGGGCTTCCCAGGATAGTGACTCTGGATCCCCATTGCATATGACGCCTGGACCCCCAGTGTCATCACTCAGCTAACAGGTTGCTCATCTGGGGGTCTCAGCTCAGCCTGCAGCTCCACTCTTAGCCTGCCTGCATCAGTGAATTCGCCTTTCTGTCATTAGTCTTGGTGTACGCTTCTCTAAGAACTTGTAAGCAGTGACCCTGAATCATGGTCTGTGGACTGACACACAGCTGGGTTCCAGAGTGACCTTGAGCTGGTGTATCATCTCTCTAAGCCTCAGTTTTCTCATCTATGAAATGGAAGTAGTAAAAGTATCCCTCATTGGATTGCTGTGGTGCTTAAATATACATTAAAGGCTTAGTGCTTGTTGGTCTATAGTATGTTCAATAACAGATACAATATTCTGGCAGTGTTCAATAACTGAATACTGACTAGTAGCCTGAGAAATTCCATTTGTTGTTGTTGTTTTTGTTGGTTTGGCATTAAGCATTGTGATGCCTTCGGTGTTAATAAACATCAGGAAGTACGTTTGACGTTTTGCAAACTGGTCCACATCTTACCTGTCCTGTGAGATCTGTTTCCATTGTGACTTGCACTGCAGTGTTGTCAGAGATGAAGCAAGTTCATCAAGTTTAAGATCTCAAAACCTATAATGTGTATCCCTCAATACAGGTCTCTTAACACCTGTCTGTTACATTATGGTGGGCATTCGAGGAGGCATTAAGCAGAACAGAAACACCTGACCTGGGTGTTACTAAATTCCATTATCCTTCTGTCAGATATCCACAGCAGAAGAGACTTTGGTCCTCACCCACCTGAATTTATGAAGGGTTTCACTACCTGTCTTTTTATAGAGTCTTGTTCAAAACAAGTGGCATTTTAAACTGCTTTTCTTTTTGCAGGTTTAGAAATCTTATTTAAATCAATGTAATGAGACACTTTGAACAAAATGTAATCATTCTCACTTCTCCATGTGTTGGAAGAAGCAGTATCACAGTTGGAGAGTTGGGGTTACATTGGCTGGTTATTTTCACACAAGCGTGCATCCTGGCTGTGTTCTCCAACTTGTCACAGTGTACCATGTATGTGGGATGTTTTTGTGTCTGTACTAGGTAAATTATACTTAGAAGAGTTAAGAAGACTGTTATTTCAAGGTGATTTTTGAAAGCGGCAGAAACCTCAGACCAAGGGACTGATTCTGTCCCTTTGAGAACAACTGTTCTCAGTCTCCTGTCAAGAAAGGCTATTCTTGAGTTGTGAAGAAGGCTCCTGTGGAGATGGAAATGTAAGTCTCCCTTAAATTATGAGGGGTTATAGGTCAAGGGCATCATCATTTTATCCTTTACAACAGGGATGTATTTACAAATTAGTTCTGAATTGTTTTTCTAAAATATGGGTTTAAAAACTATGTGAGCAAAGATAGAGGAATATATCTCATGTCTTCTAGCAGAAGAAACATGGCCTCTTCATGGTTACTCACAGAGGAGTAACAGGGATACTTACAAAGAGCATTTTAACCAGAGATACCCCATAGGGGGGAGTTTTATTGGAAAAGTCTCTTCTAGTGACCTGAGTGTGAGAACATTTGTCTCAGCTCGGAAGTTCCGCTCCACTAGAGGAGTGTGAGAGGTTCTGTGACCTCCAGAAAGGACAGCTCAGAGGCTCCTGCTGTTGTTCTCCAATTGCACACGAGAGGATAAGATTTTATTTCCAGATCTCAAACATGAACTCAGTTATAATAAGAAAGAACCACCCAAGGTGGCAAATTATATTGCTTATTAAGTTAGAAACTGGCCCTTTAGACAGAAAGAGCAAAGGTAACTTTAAATAGTCGGACTGTTGGGCTGAGGATGTGGCTCAGTGGTAAAATCCTTGCCTAGCATGCCTGAGGCCCTGGGTTCAATCCACAGCACCAAAACCAACCAAATAAACAATATGTAGATGACAATGAATAATGAGACTGATTGGAAGGTGGAGGGACATGGTAGATCTCAGAGCTTCTTTCCTGGCTGCCTCAGATCATGTATTGAGGCTCCTTCCTACACTGCCCATGCGTGTCTCTGACTGAATCCCTGGAATAACTCCTGTTGAAAGTCCTCTGAGTTTCAAGATTTGTGACTGGAGGAAGAAATGGTGTTTTGGGTGTCCCACTTGGCTTGAAATAAGGACCTGAAAGCTTAACAGTCAATAAAAAGAAAGGTGGGGAAAATGAATGCTAATTTTTGGAAAGCTCAGAGCTCAGTCTCTTGGTCCCAGCCCTTTCTTTCCTTCTCCATTTAGAAAAGAAGAATTGCAATGGCTTTGCCTTACAGGGATGAGAGAGAAGGCTGATTTTCTGAAGTCAGAGGAAAGAGACAAACATGGAATTTTTATAACATGTAATATTTGCTGGTATTTAAGTACACTTTGGAGGTATCTTGGCTGGTGTTCAGAGACTGTTGAAATCATCTTGATTGTGAAGAGTCGCTAAATGGAGCTGTTAAATTGTGCTTTACGAATTACATTTAGCTACAAAGTATCAGTTCAGCCTCAGCCTTGTGAATGATCACACCTATTATCTACATGTTCTCTGTCCACATCTCACCTGAGGGAGAAAATCAAATTGGGTTTGAATTTCAGTTGAGGCAAAATATATTAGTCATATCCTTCATCATTAAAAGAGACCTGAGCTGCTTACATGCGCTGGATATGAAGGGCTTGCCCCACTGAAGATGTGGCAAGCCAAGTGCCAGAAATAAGAATGAAAAAGGATGCATTTAAATTGTAGGCGATACAATTGATGGATCCAGCCTCCTTCTGCATGAACCTGGTCATAGTCAGATGGCAGTTTTAAAAAAAAAATCCCTTTTGTTCTAACTATTGCAGTAACCACAGCTTTCAAAATTTCAAACTCAAAGATGAATTTTTTTTGAAGCACTTTTTTTTTTTTCAAAGCTACGCATAAAGCACTGAGCTCTGTGGTATGTGTGGCATTTTAATTCATCATCCTATGGGCCCTGTCATTCCCTTTAGAGCCACCAATGTTCCCATCACCTGGAAACTACTTTACTCTCTTCTCTCTCAATGGTCTATAAGCCAGAGCTTCTTGAAGGCAGGCCCTGCTACGTTTACCAGTGTGGACCCACAGCTGAACGCAGTGTGCAGCCCTAAGTGGGAATGAAGTTTGTTGTATGAACAACTGAAGAATAAGGCATTATTCTCGTATGTATAGTTAATTAGATTTACATTGCCTCCCTGGGATCCTGACTTCAAATGCTGGCTGAAATGGCCTCATTCTCCTGGAAGAGACCTGATCAGGACAATAACCATGATGTCACTCATGCTGTTGGAGGAGGCAGGAGGACCTCTGTCAACTCAGACAGAAGAAAGACGATGAAGACTGGGGTCAGATCTAGCTCTCCTCTGTCCTCCACTCTGTGCCTTCAGGATGAAATGGAAACCCTACCCAATGGCATGGCCCCTGAGGTCCCCTGTTGCCTCAAAGAGTGCCGTGTACTGCAGCTACAGCACTTTAATTCCAGCCTTCTCACTGGACCCTGCCACCTACAGTAATGGGGTCTGGAGGCGCTCTGCTCTACTTTGAGACAGCAGCAGCCAACAGACACAGGTTCTTGGCTCAGATCTCTTCTGTAGTTCTCCATAATAGAGTGACTGTTGCGAAGTCATTAATCTCTTTTTTGGCATCAGTTTTTCCATCTGAAAAATGGTGCTAGTGGTAGTAACCTCCTATAGCATTGTCTTCAGGAGGAGAGAGAAGGTATTCTCTCTCCTCCTG
Source organism: Marmota marmota marmota (assembly GCF_001458135.2). Lineage (NCBI taxonomy): Eukaryota > Metazoa > Chordata > Mammalia > Rodentia > Sciuridae > Marmota > Marmota marmota. The sequence goes on from NW_025999864.1 coordinate 4,051,960, forward strand.
ACAGGTATTGGGTGTCTAGTGAATGCTGGTATTTTCCTTTGCCTCGGGAGTTTTTATGTGTCTTTCAAAATTTAGCTTGAGTTTTATTTTCACTATGAAAAGAAAGGACCAAGATTCTGCCGCTTTTGTTTGACTTTTGTCAGGACACTTATTTGTCTATTTGTTCCAATGCCCATCCTCTCTGCTAGGCTATACATCCTTGAAAGGGTGGGTCTTGGGTCTTAGGTCTTACTCTGGGGTCTGAGTAGTCACTGGATGGTGGGCCATTTTGACCTTGAATGCTGTTCGTTTGATGACACACAGGTTGCAGTTTTCTGAGCTTGGTGTATGGGATAAGAAGTGGTTGGTGGGTGTTCATCCCAGGACCCAAAGGGAAAACAATAGAAATAACACCACAGGCTTCACTAAACCTGAAAGGTGCTACCAAAGAGGTCAAAGGCACACAGTTCTGCTAGTGAAGGGTCTTTATGCAATGGTCATCTCTATTTGAAATGATTGATCCACAGAAGGCAAAACAAGTTTTCCTTAGGGGGTTGTTTTAAATATGAGACTGGAAGGGTTCCTGAAACTAGAAGTTTGCTTATCATTAGTAAAATCACAAGGATTCTCAAAGCCATGTCTGTTGGAAGGTCTGTATGAGTTAACTGGGAATATGGTGAATCAGCCAGAGTGCTTCTCAGAGATTAGGATCCATGCAGAATGCAGCTGGAATGTAAGGAGGATGGTGTGAGATTTAGTGCCAGATGATCTGTTCACAGGGTGACCTTGGGCAAGTCATTGATTGTGTTGCAATAAAACTTTATTTATAGAAACCAATGAGCTTTCTGTGTCCTCAATGTTCAAAATGGGCAGCATTCTTGACAGATCTCAAGGGAGATTCTGGAAGGATTAAGTAAATCTAAGCATGTGAAGGGGCTTTATAGATTCTGAAGTGTTTAATAGATGAGTAACGATACTACACATAGTAAACTCTTTGTAGTTATAAACTGTTAAGCAGAGTGTGTATTGAGGGAAGGGCGTGGAAGGAGTCCGGCAGTTGATACAGTCAACAGTTGATATGTATTCTGTCCCCAAAATGCGATGAGAGAAATACTAGCTAGTGGAGGTGAGACATAAATGACAAAGGGTAGGGGGCCAGGATCGGGAGGGGAAGGAGAGGATTTCATGGTCAAGTTCAGAAAGGGCAGCAATTCATCTCCTATAGATTAAAATGTCTATTAGCATGTTAAAGTTTCCAAGAACTCCATCTGTGTGACCTTTTGTGAAACTCAGTGGTTTCCCTATTATGACACCCTTCTTCCACATGATGCTTGGAAACATGCTCCCCATTCCCACCAGGAGCTTTAAGTGTTCTTGACATATTTGGGGGAAGAGCCCGCAAAGTAATTATAACACAGGGTATCTCCTGAGTGGTTAGTATGCCACACCTAACTAGTTTTCATTTTTTAACTCAGATATCTTCTTAGGAAGTCATCTTTTGGTCATTTTACAGAGAGGAAATCCAAGACTCTCTAAGGTGGTCTTTCCCCATATTACACAGTTGGTAGTTGGCCAACACTAGGCCCTGGCCCTCTGTCATTCACATGTGCTACCTTCTGCACATGCCTGGGCTGTGTGACTCATGCCGTTCCATCTGTCAATGCAATTGATTTTCATGCTCATCATTATACTGGTACTTATGTGTAGCTAGACTGTGGAAGGCAATGTTGTGGACTGTGTGATTTTTAAATGTACAGCCTACTTTGATGGATTTCACCCTATGACCAAGAAAAATGGGTAATTTCTGATTTTAGCTTCAGCACTTCCTGTGGCCCTCTTCCAGGTAGTTCTGGCCTCCTTTTTCATTAAATTCATGATTAACACATCTTACTACAGGATCTTAAAGACACTGCAGTTGCTTCAAACTGGTTTTTCGTTTCTCGTTTCACCTTGTTCCCCCAAACTGAAATTCACCATCTATTCTGATTAGGTGTGTTGGAAACACCTGGGGGTTTTTTGTCATGAAGTATCCAGAGACCCAGATCGGACATCCTTATTCACAGCAGGATGGGGACCCAGGATTCTCTATTTAAAACAGGCCCCTCTGTGATTCTGATGCTAAAGGTGCACAGAACACAAGTCCTCTCAGTTTTTGTTGAGCCTCAGAGGTGGGGATATCCACTGATTTACCACTTGCTAGATGGGAACCATAGAGGAGTATTAGTCAAGATGGAGGCATGAAAGAGATTTCCCCTCAGAGAGTTCAACCGATAGGACATTGACAAAGGGAAGACTTATAGGGTTATGGTGAAAAGAACAAAGGACAGCAGCTGAGGCAAGAGGGGACTCATGAGGTCAGGAAGCAGGTGGAGGAGATGGTGCTACCTGGTGAAGACCAGCATCCTGGAGGAACTGCCCTTGGGTGTGGCCATGACCTGGGGAGCTCTCGTAAGCAAGTTGGAAAGAGATAACTGTAACACAACTTCTTTCTTCCCACATCTGATCTCCTGCTGGGTATTTTGTTGGCTGAACTAAGCAGAAGCCAGGCTGTGAGGGAGCCCAATGACATAAACTTCAGAAGTCACAGAGCAAGGTAGAGAAAATAGATAATAGATCAGGGGATACTATGAGGAAAGGAGAACACCAAAGAGTGAATATCAAGAATAAGAGAACGACATAAATTGAAAGTCTATCACATGCTTCAGTTGTTTATAGGGCATTAGGGATTCAGACCCTCTAAAGATCTACCTCCTGCCCTTCAAAGAACCCATCGCCTACAAAGAAAAGTCCAACATGAATAAATAAGTACAGTCAGGTGTTAGCAGAGTAACTGTATCTTAGGAATTAAGCTGATGCCAATGATCCAAATAGCAGCTTTCTGGAAGCAAAAATATAATCTCTAGAGCAAGAACCAGCCAAATCAGAGAGTAAACATTTTAGATTTGTGGGTCATGATGTATCTGTCACAGCTACACAACTGTGTGGTCAGAATACAAAAGTAGTCATTCATAATATGTAAATGAATGAGCATGGCTATGTTGCAATAAAACTTTATTGATAGAAACCAGCAACAGGCCAGAGTTGGCTCATAGTTTGCAAACCTTGTGAGTGTAAACCTTCTCCCAGAAATATAAACAATACCCAGGGAACTCATGGTATAAAATCACAAAATTATGACTGGAATTAATATATTAGTCATTAGCAATTTGTTTATTGTGTCTTTTATGAGAAAAGAGGAGTGAGTAGATATGGATATTAGAGATTGAGTCAAGGAGGACATTTGTAGTGGAACTGATTTTCAGAGGAAATGGGAAATGTGAATAAACTAGACTCATCCTCCTCCTGTCTTACATCAGCTTATTCAGTACTGACACTGTACAAAAAGGAAGTAAAACAGAACATATCCATATCGTCCGCTTTCAATGATGTTCTTCCACGGTGCCCTGTGAGAGCACATTAGAAGGTGCTGGAGTTTTTATATGACTGCATAGCCGTGAGATTGAAGAGTGGTTTCGGTTTCCAGTAGGTTTTATAAGTATCTCCTTCAGATGTTAAACTAATTTTAGTATTGCACACACCAGAAAAAAGAAAGAAAGAAAGAAAGAAAATACCCCTTCTGAAAGACTGATGTTCTCCTGGCATCATGACAGAAAGCAGAGCAGATGGTTTGTGGAAATGGCACCAGGTGAACTTGCAGCTAGTTAGCACAGAAGAAAAGGTATAACCCAGAAGAGAGAACTCCCGCCAGCTTTCATAGTGGGAAGCTTTTTGGCTTTGTTTTTTGTTATATCATTCATCAAAAACAAAAGGTACCAAGCAGGATCTCTACTAAAATAGTAGCACACTTTCTCCATCTCTTGGCCTTTGTTGGAGTCTTAGGTATCAAATTCCGCTCGAGTCTCTTTCCCTCCTGTTTTGGTTTCTTCTCCAGATTCTGTTTCTTCTCCTATTGTGCTTCTGATTTTTTTTTAATTAGAATCTAAAACGGAAAGTCCCCTTGGGGACCATGCTCTGTGTCCAGAACAGCCCCATTTATCCTAGGTTGTCTTCAAATTTCTTTTCTGGTGGACTCTTCTTAAGCTTCTCTGTCCACTATGGTACCCACCAGTCACATGGTGGGTAAGCGCTTGCAGTGTGGCTTGCCCAAATCAACAGATGCTATCAATGTAAAATGCCAGATTTTTTAAATAGTATGTAAAAATGATATAAGCTATATCATTAACAATTCTTTTTGGTGGTCACATGTTGAAATGATATTTTGATCAATCCCCAGTACTGAAAAAAACAAAAGGAATAATATTTTAGATATTTGGGGCCAAATAAAATAGATAATAACATTCATTTCACCTGTTTTCTTTTTACCTTTTTAATATTAATTACATACTTGACTTACATTACATTTTATTGAATAGTGCTGCTCTGAAAGATTTGGGGGGGGGAAACTATATATTCCTTTGCAAAATTTTAAGTAGACATCTAAAATTTTTTTTTACTATGAGTTTGAGTAAGTTTTTGTTAAATAGTATAAAATGTTAAACATGCTAGAGAATAAAATAAGATGGTGATTAACTATAATTAAAAAAGCTTTATATATGATTTGATAAGATTTTACATGTTAAAATTTGTAGTTAATAAAGCATAGAAGTTCGAAATAAATCATGTAAAATTGTTATCCTTGGGTTTTTCCAATTTATGTCAAAAAATATGGTTGCCTTGCAAATCATTATAGCTACATTTTGAGGGATCAGCATCATTAACTTTACTACTTGGCTTTTCTGAATTCAGAGTAGACAAGCCTTTGTGGGTTTTTGTTGTTGTTGTTGTTTGTTTGTTTTGTGTAACAGGGATAGAACCCAGGGGCACCTAACAACTGAGCTACATTCCCAGCCCTTTTTATTTTATTTTTTAAATTTTAAGACAGGGTCTCACTAAGTTGCTTAGAGCCTCACTAAATCACTGAGGCTGACTTTGAACTCATGATCCTCCTGGCTCAGCCTCCGAAGCCACTGGGATTACAGGCGTGCATCACCATGCCAGGCCAAGCCTTTGTTTTAACTGAAATATAGACAAGAAGGGAAAAATCAAGAATATATGGTTTGAGGTGTCTTGATATATACATAAAGGAAGCTTCTCCAAAACCAGTATTTTGATTTGACTCCTTATTGGTCATAATAAGACTAGGGATGGGTGGTGGGTAAAGGTGTTGACTGTACTGGATGCTGGCTCCTTCTTGGGCAAATGAATGGAGGTGTGAGATAGAAGTTGAGGATCTACCCCATCTGTATGTAGTTTCCCCTCAGAAAGCCTCCTGAGCACTCAGTAGGGATTCTCCAATTCAAATACAGATTTAAGATGAGGCCCAAAGGACTTAAAAACAGCATACTACAGGGACACAGCCACATCAATGTTTATAGCAGCACAATTCACAATAGCTAAACTGTGGAACCAACCTAGATGCCCTTCAGTGGATGAATGGATAAAAAAAAAAATGTGGCATATATACACAATGGAATTTTACTCAGCAATAAAAGAGAATAGAATCATGGCATTTGCAGGTAAATGGATGGAATTAGAGAAGATAATGCTAAGTGAAGTTAATCAATCCAAAAAAAACAAATGCCAAATGTTTTCTCTGATATAAGGAGGCTGATTCATAGTGGGGTAGGGAGGGGGCAGAGGGTTAGAAAAGACGGTGGAATATGATGGACATCATTATCCAAAGTACCTGTATGAAGACACGAATTGGTGTGAATATACTTTCTATACAACCAGAAAAAAATAAAAATAAAAGCCTGATTAAAATTAATTTTTTTTTTTTTTAAAGATGAGACACTGACAGAATAAAAAGCCTTTGCCCTTCCTTCTGTGCTGAGTCACTCCAGGATCCTTATGATAAGATGCAAGAAAGCAAAGCAATCATCCAACTCTCTTGTTGCCTTAGGGCATGAGCTTCCAGAGTTGGTTCAGCTTTGTGGACAGGGCTCAGAGCTTGGGGGTGAAATTCAGAATCTCCAGTGATAGAGAGAGAGATTTCATAAAATGGAAGGACTGCCTGAGTTCCTGACCCTTCATCTAAGAAGATCTGCCAACCCATGCCTCCGGGGCTGTTGGGCAGATATCTTTCTCCAGAGTCATTCTGTCTTGTAGGTAGAGCAGTTGATCCAGAGCCTGGGGGGAAATCGTGATGAAAGGGTCAGATGTTTGTTGTGACACTGTCTGTAGGCAGTTACATTTGCTAACACTCTCAAAGGTCTAGGAAAGACACCAAGAAATTAGAACACTGACTCCATGTCCTCCAGGAGTTTATACTCTAGTATATAACCCTTGCCAGTCGTACCCCTCTTCTTTGGTTGTATAACGCATACATAACATTTTTAAGTATCCAATTCAGTGGCATTAAGTGCATTCCCAATATTGTGTAACTGTCACTCTTATCTGTTTACAGAACTTTTCATCACACCAAACAGAAACTCTGAACCCATTAAGCAAGAATTCTCTATTCCTTCCAGTACCTTCTACCACCCAACCAACACTGGGCAACCTCTAGTCTACTTTCAATCTCCATGAATCAGCCTGTTTTAAATACCTCATATAAGTAGGTGCATACAATATTTGCCCTTTTGTGTTTGCCATTTTTCATTTACCATGATATTTTCAAGGTTCATCTATATTGTATCATATATCAAAGCTTTATTCTTTTTAGTGGCTGAATAGTATTCCATTGTATGGATATACCACATTTATCTGTTCATCTGTTGATGGACACTTAGGTTTTTTCCACTTTTTGACAATTATGATAATGCTCCTATCAACATTGGTGTGGAAGTATATGAGTATTTGTTCTCAGATCCTTTGGGTTTATATCTAGGAATGGTATTACTGGTTTATATAGTAATTCTAGATTTAGCTTTTTAAGGAACTGACAGACTTTTTTGCTATGGCTGCGCCATTTCACATTTGAACCAGCAGTGAGAGAGGATCCCAATTTCTCCACATCCTCACCAGCACTTGGTATTTTTGTTTTTGTTTCATAATAGCTATCTAAGAGGGTATGAAGTGGTTTCTCATTGTAGTTTTGATTTGCATTTTTCTAATGATTAATCATGTTGTCCATTTTTAATATGCCACTTGTACATATTCTTTAGAGAAATACCTGTTTAAGTCCTTCATCATTTTTAAATGGATCATTTATCTGTTACTGAGTTGTAGGTCCTCATTATAGATTCTGTATATGAATCCCTTATCAGGTATATGATTTGCAGATTTTCTCCCATTTTGTGTCTGTCTGTCTACTTTCTTGATAGTATTCTTTGGTGCAAAAAAAAATTAATTTTTATGAAGCCCAATTATCTATTTTTCTTGTTACCTGCATTTTTATTGTCATTGGGAAATCCAAGGTCACAACAATGTTTACCAATGGTTTCTTCCAAGAATTTTAGTTTTAGCTCTTAAATTTGGGTTGTTGATCAAGTTTTAGTTGATTTCTATGTATGATTTTAGAGAAGGGTCTAATTGTATTCTCTTGCCTGAGGATATTTAATCTTCTTACTACCATTTATTGAAAAAAACTGCCCTTTCCTCATTGAATGATCTGGGCACCCTTGTCAAAATCATTGACTGTAGCTGTTAGGGTTTATTTCTGGACTCTTCTTTCCCATTAGTATATACGTCGATCCAGATGCCAGCCCCACAACCTCTTGATACTGTAACTTCATAGGAAGGTTTGAAATCCAGAATTGCAAGTCCTCCAATGTATTTCTTTATTCAAGATTGTTTTTAGTGGCCCCTCAAAAATGCATATTGATTTGGCAGATGTTCCCTTCTTTTTAAAAACTACATTTGAAAATGCAGAAAACCAAAGGAAGAAATAGAATTATAGGTAATATCACACCCTAGAATCAGCCACTGTCTTATTTTTAAATATTAAACAAGACAATATGGGATACCACTTCACACCCAGTAATATAGCTATCAAAAACACAAATAAGCCAGACACAGTGGCCTTGCCTCTAATCTCAGCAGCTTGGGAGGCTGAGGCAGGAGGATAGTGAGTTCAAAGCCAGCCTTAGCAAAAATGAGACACTAAGCAACTCGGTGAGACCCTGTGTCTAAATAAAACACAGAATAAGGCTGGGGATGTGGCTCAGTGGTCAAGTGCCCCTGAGTTCAATCCCTAGTACCTTCTCCACCAAAAAAAGACAAATAATCAGAAGTGCTGGTGAGGATGTGGAGGTATTGGAACTCTCATACACTACCAGTGGAAATGTAAAATGGTGTAGTCACCTCAGAAAATAGTAGTATGGCAGTTCCTCAAAAAGGTAAAACTAGAATTACCATACCACCCAACAGTTCTACTCTTAAGTGTATACACAAGAGTAAAGACAAATATCCACGCAAAAATATTTGCACAAATGGTGATAGCAGTACTATTCAAAACAAAATAAATAAAATATGATTTATGCATACAATGGAATATTATTCAGCCATAAAAAAGAATGGAGTTTTGATGTGTGCTACAACATGGATGGACCTTGAAAACATGATGTCAAGTGAATGAAGCCAGCCACAAAATACCATATAAATGTACGATTTCATTTACAATAAATGTCCAGAATAGGAAATCTATAGAGATTGAAAGAAAATTGCTGGTTATTTAAGATTGGTGAGAGCAAGAGAGTTCAGGATTTCTTTTGGGGTAATGAAAATATTCTAAATTTGATTGTTTTGAGGGATGCACAACACAAATAAGCTAAAATCTTGTACACTTACAATGAATGAATTGTATCTTCAGTAAAGCAATTAACAAAACACACAAGTCTGGGCTTATTTCATACCTTCCCTTTTTTTAAATACCTTTATTTTATTTATTTATTTTTATGTGGTGCTGAGGATCCAACCCAGGACCTTGCATGTGCTAGGTGAGCGCTGTATTGCTGAGCCACAACCCCAGCCCATACCTTTTCTTTTTTAAAAAAAAATCTTAATATAACAGAAACTTCTTTGCAGGATCTGAAATGTTATTTAGCTTAATTATTTTTCATGGCTGTACAATTTTAATACCAGTAGAATATCATTATATATACACACAAACACACACACACACATATACACATATTATGGACACAGGTGTATGTGTATACATATCTGTGTATGAAATGCCTTTGAAGTGCTAGGCATTAGATCATCAATATTAGTCACTCTTACATGGGTATTTGGTTCTCTCTATGCAGTTTTTTTTCCTGATATAAATTACGTTGGCAATTATTAGATTTAGCCTAATTAGTGTTGACTATTTGTGAAATGATCATGTCCATGAAAGTCATGACAAATAGTGATTTGTCATTTTGTTAATGCACAAATTTGTATCTCACATGCTGAGAGACTGATGTGTGGAAGTTAATCATTTAGCTATTGATCTGTCCAGTACTGCACCTTAATTAGGTTTATTCATGAGTTGGGGTTCAGGAGAGTATCTCAAATGTCAAGGGTTTGTGTAGCTGCTGTGCTAACAGAATTGCAATTCTTTACAATGACGGCAGATGTAAAATACAACTTGAAAAATAAAAAGCCATGTAGATAATCCCTGGGGAAAGATTCCAGAAGTTGTTTTAATTTTTAAGGCCCGTTCTGCTAATGATGGTTCAGTTTATTCCTCTTATAACAACTTAGTCATGGTAACCATAGGGGCTGATGGAGTCTTAGTGGCATTTCCTAGTAAGCCAAGACAGGGTTGAGTTTAATGGAATTCAAATCCAAAAATCCGGTAGAATATTTATATAACACATAAATTAATCTCTGAGAAAACTTTTCATTTGACTTTGGAGCATGAAAAAATTTTGTCTAGGCCCTGGCTCCCTGATGTCCCATGGATTTCTTATATTTTCTTCTTCAGATACTCAAATTCATTTATACTAAAAATGAATGACTGATTATAGCTTAAAGGTTAAATCTTGTAAAGAGGAGGAAGCTAAGGTAGTTCAGGACCCTACAATTATACCTCGTGTGTGGTCACAACTCTACCTACAAATACATCAGTCAGATCATGAGGTCTCACCAGTAGGTGTTTTTATTGCATAATCCCTGTCTTGTGTGACATTTAAATTTTGGCTGAGATGAGCCATATGGAAATAAGATGCAAAATTCTCAAGATGAAATCCAGAGTGGCTTCTGAATGTGGCTGGTAATTTAGAGGCCATCGGGGAGAATGGTGGAGGTGGCTCTGGCTCCCTTCCCAGTGGGTTCATTGGTTACTCAGAGTGATAGCAGTGTTTGGTTTTATGTTTTCTCTTTTGAGTGATGAAGCAACAGTAAGGGCAAACGCCAATGTTAACATGTTAATACATATTTTATATTTGTGTGTCCCTCTTTTTTAAGTGCCTGGCTTTTGGACACAGTTGACTAAAAACCCCTGGTTTTGTATTTGAAATATTCTTTGTTCCATTTGTAACAATGCACTGATATATTTTCCCACATTTTTTTTTTTGTTTGTTTTTTAAGTTCTCCTGTGATGTTTTTGTTGCCTGCCCTGGGAAGATCTGTGTTTCCATTTATCAAAACAAATGACAAGCTAGGGACCATTTAAAGGAGGGTTTTTTTAGTTAATAAAGCCAATCTCCTTGTTCTGTTATGTTAAAAGTACATTATCTTTTTATTGCCAGTTCTGTCTGGCTAGGTCTGTTTTCTGTCTTAGCAATCTCAGGGCTGCCTCACTTGCTTACTGTGTAGAGAATTACAAAATTATTAAGGGTGGGGCAGCACCAGCTGACTTACAGTACAAGCCATTTCTCAAAATAACCACAACAGTGCAATACTGATGTGTCATTTACGTCACAGTATGTTTTTATGAAATAGTTTGTGGCATTTTCATTTCTATTCCGGATGGAATCTTGTTCTCTCTCCCTTTTAATCAGGCATTTAATTTATTTTTATTATTAATATTTTCCACTCCATGTCTTGGCATGTCTCCAATTTAACAGCTTTGATGGGGGCGGGGGGACACACACACACATACACACACACACAAAAAAAAAACCCTCAACTGATCTTCCCTCATCCGACTCTCTAACATCAGTTTAACTGCAAATGTATTTTCCCCTTTGATGTGTACTAACTTTGAGTACAAAGTAGACTGTCTTAAGAGAGATTCGGAAATACAGTGGGGGCACATTACACATTTACACAGAACTGTTACCACGAACTGATAAAGTTGATGTACAACTTTGGAATTTTAAACACTTTCAACCAATTCAAGCTATTTAGTCATATATCCTGCTGCATTTTCCTTTTACAAATGTCTCTCTGTATAATGTCCTGTAATTAGAACAGGAAATCATTGAGTAACTGTAAGATGAATAAGAGCACTTAGACTGAAAGGAAAATTACCTTCCGAGAAATTATATTCTTTTTTTTTTTTCTGAATGTTACAATGTTGGTAATGATAGTAACAGCTGTAGCTACTCTTATCTGTAGAATTTTCATGCTCAGGTTTTCTGAAATTAAAAAAAATCATTTTCAGTAATAATCAAAGAGAAATGGACAGAAAATAGGAAATGCCTAATTATGACGAATATGCAGTGTCACAACAGAGCAGCAATTAAATAGAAACTTCAATATAATTGTCAATAGCAGTAAGTATTGGAACAGTGCCAGGTATATAAAGTTGATGATTTGCCTTTGGTTGGTTGCTAGGAGCACAGAGAAAAGTATAAAGCTTTGAGAAAGGAATGTCTAATGTAATAAAGTAACAGAAGGAAGCATAAATCATTGTGAGAGCCTCTCGTATTGACATTATTTTACTTAAATTGTTTCAAAACTAGACATCAAGTTTTATAACATGAGCAAATTCATATTTGCTTGAGGGAAAAAAAAAGAAAAAGAAAACTGTTGTCTCAGAAGCACGAGGGACATTGTGTTTCAAACTTAGCCTTCATACATATTTGGAATCTTTTAAGTGAAAATCTTTAAATGTTTGTTTCTGTTGGCATCCAAATGCATTTGCCCTAATACGATTAAGGGAACTAAAGGGCAAAATACTTGGCAGATTTTTCAGTTGAGGTAATTAGGTGCAGGAAGGAACATGCATATTTTTTCCACCAGGCTCTATAAAATCCTGGTGTGCAGGTTTTTTTTTTTTTAAGATTTTTTTTTTAAGCTTACTGATGTTAGAAGTAGATTATAGTGGTTTTCAGTAAGCATAATAGTGTGATGTTTCCGAAACAAGTCTCCCTTCCTCCCTGCAGAATCAAAAAGAAAGTTACATTTCTAAATTGTGTAAGAGATAAAAGCAAATTTCTCCTCCGGAATTTATGTTTTCAGCCGTCTGTGCATTTGGCCACCATTAACTATTTTAAAAAAATAGCATTATGGATATTTGAAAGTCAATGCTCCATTAATTCATTGTGTTTGCCATTTCATGCATCTCTTTTTGTACAAAGACAACTTGAGCAACGTGCTATTCAGAATGAATGCCTGCTCTTACCCTCTCCCCCTACCTCTTCCCCACCCCCAGCCCCACTTTGAGGATTAAAGCAATGGTATACAGTTACTGTTTGAAAAGCCTGGGTGGAGTCTCATGTTATAATTACAGTTTCTCTGTGGAATTCTGTTTTGGACTTTGAAAATATATAAATAAGTGAAAAATTGACATTGAGAGAGGTTAACAAAACGTGTAATTATGATATAAGCACAGGATTAGAGTAATTTTGGTTGAGCATTACAAGCAGTGTACTTTAGGTATTAACTTTTAATAGGCAAAGTTCTTTTTATTGAAGTTGAAATGAGGTTTAGTAATTTTGGGTCTCTTATTCCCTTTGAATACTTCATTTTAAAATGGGCATGTTCACATTTTTTAGGGGGGTGGGGAGGGGGAATTGAGGAATAGGATGATATTTTAATAGAATATGATAATTGTGGTTTTTAATTTCATTCTTGGCTACCAGCAATTTATTGCTGATCATTTTTTGTTGACTGGAATCAAGTAATATACATATACATACATATATATATATATATATATATATATATATATATATATATGTATTCTTTAGGCTCTTTCCAATATTTTTTCTTATAATAAATAATACCATAATGAACATCTATACTGAAACTTTGTCAAAACTTTTAATTTTCTTTATACTATTCTTGGAAATAAAATTTAAGTCCATAGGTATATTATTTTTAAAGGCTGTGGATAACTATTTTGATTCTTTTTAAGAACTTAAAATTGCATTGCCCACAGTACTGTGTAGGAGTGTGTATTTCCTTCATTCTTGCCAACATCAAATATTCATTTTTAAAATTTTTGTTATTTGATAGATGAAATATAGGCCTTTTATTTGCTTTTTAGAAGTTATCAATAAGCTTCATTTTATATGATAATCAGTCCCTTCTATATTTTTAAAGTTACTGTTCTATTGCCGTCATTCATTTTATGTCCTTTGAGGGACTGCTAGGATATTTTAAACTTTCTTTCCTATTCCTGGACCTATAGAAAATTTTTGAACAGGGAGGTGATATATAATCTGTTTTCTTTTTCTACTTAACAGTGTAAAACATTTTGAAC